>NC_057796.1:287944661-287948846 GCF_018294505.1 Triticum aestivum
CTCGGGGGAACTTCAGGGCTGGTTTTACTCGTAGCTTGACCTATCCGGTGTTTCCTGAGAATGAGATATGTGTGACTCCTATCGGGATTGTCGACACATCGGCTGGCTTTGCTGGTCTTGTTTTACCATTGTCGAAATGTCTTGTAACCGGGATTCCGAGACTGATCGGGTCTTCCCGTGAGAAGGAATATCCTTCGTTGACCATGAGAGCCTGTGATGGGCTAAGTTGGGACACCCCTGCAGGGTATAAACTTTTAAGAGTCGTGCCCGCGGTTATGTGGCAGATGGGAATTTGTTAATATCCGGTTGTAGTAAACTTGAAGTAAACTCTGTTAAAATACACCAACCGCGTGCGTAACCGTGATCATCTCTTTTCGAGGAAGTTCGGGAGGAGAACACGGTTGGGTTATGTTTGACCGTAAGTAGTTGAGGATCACTTCTTGATCACTACTAGTTGGCGGCCGCTTGCGTAGTTTCTCATCTTACTCTTGTATTCGTAAGTTAGCCACCATACATGCTTAGTCGCTGCTGCAACCTCACCACTTTACCACTTCCTTACCCATTAAGCTTTGCTAGTCTTGATACCCATGGTAATGGGATTGCTGAGTCCTCGTGGCTCATAGATTACTACAACAACAGTTGCAAGTACATGTTATGCGATGATCATGATGTGAGAGCTATGTTTATTTGTGTTGGAGTTCTTCTTCTTCGTCAATCTTGGGTTAGGTTCCTGGTCGGCAGCCTGGGCTAGCAGGGTGGATGTTGTTTGAGTTTCTGTGTCAGGACCCCGATCCTAAGTCTCACCGATCTAGCATGTAACACCTCATATCACTTTGCGGCCTCACGCACGGTATTCCCGCGGGTGCCGCCTTACCTGGCCCGGGACCGTTTGCGCCTTCTGGCTCACGTATATGATAGTGTCGCTAGCATCCATATGATAGAGAACCCAGGCCGACAAGACTAGTCGTGAACCCAAAGTGGCACTAACTTACGGGGACATGCATGCATGAAACAACATCGAAAATGTCGGTCATCAGCGTGTGAATCTGGCCTGTAGCAACTGGGCTAACAGGACTCCGGGAACCCGGGCTGTAGCAGGCTAGCAGGACTCCGGAAGTCGACGCGTGATATTTCCCCGAAGGGACAGACACAGGAACGAAGTGAATCACATGCCGGCCAGTCTAAGTGTTCCGGAGCAGTAGTACTGGGCTAGCAGGACTCCGGTAAACCGGGCTGTAGCAGACTACCAAGGCTCAGTGGAAGCACCAGACTACATTTTCCCATAAGAGAGGCTACCAAGGATAAACAACTAGGTTGTCGGATCCCACACATACCAAGCATTTCAATCATACACACAATATGCTCGATATGTGCAAATACAACATGGCAACACAACAAGTCCCTACGACTCAGAGTATTTATTCATTAGGCTCCGAGGAGCCAAGTATTACAAACATGGGTCTGATGACCCAGCATTCAAGTCATACAAGCAACAAGCACATGCGGAAGCTTAATATGTCTGAGTACAGACATCTACAAATGAAAAAGGCTGAGAAGCCTGACTATCTACCAGATCGTGCTGAGGGCACAAGATCGTAGCTGAGGTATCAAGCTAAACGTCGAAGTCCACACAGAACTAATAGCGAGACTGAAGTCTCTCTGCAAAACATAAAATAGGCAAACGTGAGTACAAATGTACCCAGCAAGACTTACATCAAAACTATCTACATATGCATCGGTATTAATAAAGGGGGTGGTGGACTTTAACTGCAGCAAGCCATCTTTGACTCAGTGGCTAACCTGAACTACTACTGCAAGTAACTCTTTTGAGGTGGCGCACACGAGTCCACATATTCACCATTTCAATACACCACTATGGATCCGCTCCCGTCTCCCTACGAGAACGCCATCCATAGCACTCACGCTTATCTTGCGCATTTTAGAGTATCCACTTTCACTTGTCTATGAACTGTACAGGCAACCCAGAAGTCCTTTACCGCGGACACGGTTATTCGAATAGATCATTTATAACCCTGCAGGGGTGTACTTATTCACACACGCTCTCGCCACTTACCACCATGTACACGTCGTGTATCTCGGCAACCTTCAGGCGGAAGCCTGGCGAGGGAGTCGGCCACGACCTGACTAAAAACACAAGTCTCTAGTCCAGGTTTATCGCCTATTCAGGTTCCATCCGCGAGGAGATCCGGCCGGGGTTTCGCTCACAACCCCAAACGATGTGTGCAGGGTTCCCGAAACACCAAACGGGCGCCCGGTACACCGGGCCACGGTGTATGTACCGCATCATAGCCCACCCCTAGGGTCAGCACTACGCACGGCCTACAACACATATCCTACAAACACCACAAACTAGTTGCAACTCCTGGACAGAGATCAAGGCGGTTAATAAGTCGAGAGGGTCCATTGGTTTCGGGCCCAATGCGTGGTAGTAGTTGTTCATGGATCAAAAACACAGAACTCAGTTCCTGAGGACGGTTTCAATGAGATAACCCACCATGTACTCCTACATGGCCTCTCACCGCTACCTTTACCAAATCGTGTTCCTACACTTATCTTACACAAAGTAGCACATGTTCATCACCATTCCAATTCATTCCCGATGAATTAGACCCGACTCAACTCTAAGCAGTAGCAGGCATGACAAACAAGCATGAATGAGTAGGCACATCAGGGCTCAAAAGACTCCTGCTCATGCTAGTGGGTTTCATCTATTTACTGTGGCAATGACAGGTCATGCAGAGGAAAAGAGGTTCAACTACCGCAGCATGTAACAGTTGAATCGTTGTTGTCCTAATGCAGTAAAAGAGAGCGGGAGCGAGAGAGTGGGATTGTATCGGAATGAACAAAGGGGTTTTGCTTGCCTGGCACTTCTGAAGATTCCATTGAGTCTTCATTAGTGTCAACGATCACAACATCGGAACAGCGTCTACCGAGGGGGAACAACACCGACAAAAAGAGAGGAAACACGATCAATGCAATGCACAATATGATGCATGATCATGACATGGCAATATGCTGTGATTTGAGCTAATGCAGCTAGTAACAAAAGGGTTTGGGTTGATTTGAACTCAAGGTTCAAATTCAAATTCAAACTATGAATTCAAATAGTGCATTATCATGTTTTGAACTAAACAGTGAGGTTAAGTTGTTTAAACATGCATGAAACCAGTATAGATGGATAGACTGGTTTTTTTGATCATTTTTCATATATAACTTATTTCATTCTAAGTTACGGTTGATTTTATATGATTTTTAGAAGTTTTGGCTATTTTCTGGAATTTCCTAAATAAACTTAAATCCAGATAATGCTTTACTGCGTCAGCATTGCGCAAAGCTGATGTCAGCAGGTCAACTGGCCGTGCTAGGTCAAACTTGACGTGTGGGTCCTGCACGTCAGTGTCTCAAGGCTGGTTTGGGTGGATGACAGGTGGGACCGGCCATCGCTGAGTTGGCCAAAGTCAAAGCTGACACGTGGGGTCCGCAAGATTAGCACTAATCTAACCAGGAATTAAACTAATGTAACATCCCAAATTTTCAATTTGGTATGTTATACATAGATCATCATTGCATATCATGTTTTATTGCATTTTGACAAATCCTCGATAAATCCTAAGCAACTCAAGGACCCTCGGAGAGAGTTGGGGATTTTCTCGAATTTTCATATTTGATTTTCATCAGATAATAAGACGAGGATTTTGGTTTTAATTATTTTCTCTCCGGAAAAAAAATTTCATTCTAAAAAATAAACGAGAGGAGAAAACATGACTTCTCCAAAACAATTGAAATACTGGAGGAAAAGGTTAAAATCATTTATTGAATTTATTTGGATTTTATTTGCAATTTTTATTGCATTAAAAATATTGCATGTTTTCAAAATATTTATTTTGATTTAAAAAATGTTCACCCTACTCTAGATTTTCTAACTAGACGGGGAAAATTTATTTCATATTTCTCTGATTTTTATTTATTTTTCTACGAATTGTTTTCCGCGGAACTTATTTAAAAAAAAACTACGCGCGCCCGACCGGGCCGCAGCCCAGCCAGGCCGCCGGCCCACCCCGCGCCCCTCTCCTCCTCGCGCACGAGACGCCGCCGCCGCCATGGCCGAGTCCGGCTCCCGCACGGCTCCCGCCGGCCACCCCCTCCCCCAAGTCACCTCCCCCC
>NC_057796.1:287949136-288202985 GCF_018294505.1 Triticum aestivum
GCCGGAGCCTCGCCGGAGCCCGTCCCCGAGGTAGCCGCACCTCGCCTTTGCCGGTTTTCTTTAAAAAAAACCGTTCGTTTAAAAAAAAACCTAGATCGGTTTTTTTTTCGGTTTTATTATTTTGCGAGCGTTCACTGAACCGTTCGTTTTAACGAACGCGTTCGTCGGTTTTTCTCTGTTAACGAACGTCCGTTATTTAACCGTTCGTCCGTTTTTCTTTTTCGTCGGATTTTTCTCGTTATTTTCTCAGATTCGATTTCTGATCGAATCTTCGATTCTGTTTAACTTCTCGCTCGTTTATCGGAATCAGGCGATTCAAGCGCCTAGAGTTTCATCCCGAAATTCTCTTTCCGTTTAACCTACTCAAACAAGTTTTTGCAACAGTAAAATTTGACCTAGATCCAGATTAGCAAACGAAGTTTCTTTCTTTCGCCGTTTGACTTTCGTTGCTTGTTTGCGATAAGAGTACCCGGAGTGTGCCGCTTGTTACTTCGACTCGTTAGGTTTTGCGGATCATCAGCAAGGCAAGTAACACTTTGATCATACCCCGTTCATACCCAGTTTTACTGCATTAGATCTGTTATCCTCAAACATTGCATGATTAGGATCTGATTAAATTGTGGGTATTGGGAAGTAGTTGAGGTAGTACCTATTACCTGTTTTTCTTATCAAACCCTTGGGAGTTACTTCTACGTTGCTTTTATTATTGCCATGCTATGCTCGTAGACGTGGATTTGGGTTTGAGTGATATTCACGACAGATGTGAGATGTTTATTAATGGTTCAACTTAAGGTGGCAACTAAAACTCACATCTGGGTGGATTGAGGCACCTGGAGAACCCAGTGTTGTCTGTATGTATAAGGTCCGCCACCCAGGCTCAACGGGATCATAAGATTATTCATGCTAGAAACTTCCGTGTGCAGCCACAAGCTATTATGGGCTCTAGCATAGTTGAGTAGGTTACAAGATCTCTTGAAGAGGTGGGCTAGCAGATGTAGGGGAAAGTAGGTGTACCGGTCCATCCAGAGTAAAGAGTGATTGTTTCTGAAAGGCTGTGTCTCGGTCATCCGTTTCTCAAACATCATGCAGTGCGAGAATCAAGCGGAGGCGATCGAGTCTTGTGGGGAAAAGTGCGCAAACCTCTGCAGAGTGTACAAACTAATCATGGTTAGCCGTGTCCCCGGTTATGGACAACTTGAGTATCTAGTACTTGGATTATCATTTGAATCTCATCACCATGTTACTTTTAATTAATTTTGTTGGGTTAATGATGACACTTAATTGGGATTGAGTTGGAGGTACCTTCTCACTGTTTCACAACCACCATGATAGTTAAATAAAATTTATTCCTTTGAAGTAGGATAAAATTGGCTTTTCGCAAAACTGTAACCATAGAGCTTTCCACCAGCCATATATGCATATAGTATAGCATTATTATTATTCATTGCTCTCTATGTGTTACTTTGCCAGCATATTCTATGTGCTGACCCGTTTTCGGGCTGCAACGTTTCATGTTGCAGACTTTTCAGACGACGAGTAAGGTGCCTTAGGTCATGGTCTTATACTCAGTGATGCCGCTGGAGTGATGGACTCACTTATCTTCCAAGTCTTCCGCTGTTATCGTTATTAGATGGCCTTAAGCCATGTCTATCATACTTAATCTCTTCGGAGATATTCGATGTAATAAGTGTGTGATTGCTACTATGTTATAAATCCTCCATTTGTACTGTGCGTGTCCGCATTACTGATCCAGGGATGACACTGGTGCACAGCAGCACAGGCCATTTGAGGTCTGGTCGCTACAACTAACCTAAACAGGCACAGGGGCCCACATGGCAGTGGCTCTGGGAGGGTTAATTAGGGCGTCATCAGCCACTAATGACTGTGCCACGTCAGACGCACCGGCGGTTAGCCGCCGGCGACCAAACAGAGCGGCGGAGGCGCTCGGGATTCGCCGTCCGGCGACCGTTCAACTCGCGGTTTGCGGCTATGGGTTGCTGGCGCACGCGCGCATCCAGCGGTGGCCACGGGAGGGAGTGAGGTTGACCATAGTGCCGGTGGCGTCGAGCTGGGCGGCGGCCGGAGTTTGGGCAACGGCGGGGATGGCGCTACAGGGCACGGCAGGGCCAACCCGTGGGTGCTGCGGGTTCACAGGAATGCGGCGAGCACGTTGGTGATGCTGGGGCGAGCGGGCGAGCTCAGGAGCATGGAGCTCGTGGGCCATGGCGGCGGCGAGCTTCGGCGGAGGTGGGGAACGGAGCTAGAGTATGAGCATGAGCAGGGGAGGAGGGGGGATCGGTCCGTGAGCTCACAGCAGTTGCACCACGCATCTCAGTGGGCTCGGGGGAGGTTGGAGCTGAGCAGGGCGGCGAGGTCGATCTCGGCGATCTGAGGAGGAAGAAGAGGTCGGGGACGACGCGTCGGGGCTTTTCTGGTCGCGTGAACCGATGGAGAGGACGAGGGCAGCACGGCGGAGCTCGGGGGAGTGAGTGGAGGCCGGTGGCCGTGGTGGTGCTCGTCGGCGGCGGCGGGTGTGTTCGGTGGTGCCGCACGGAGAGCAGAGGAGGGGAAGAGGCGGAGGGTTTCGTGGCAGCCCCGTGGCGCTGGGAGAGTCTCGGGGGCGTGAGGCAGGCAGGGAGGAGGTGGAGGCCTCGGGCGCGCAGGCGTCGACACGTCTCTGCCTACTGGCAGAGGTTGAAGACAACCGCTCCGGCCAGTGGGCTGGGCCGTCCAGCTGGCCGCGCCAGGTAAGTGGCCGAGCTGGGTTTTCTGCTCTATTTTAATTTTCGTTCTGTTTTCCTTTATTTAATCATTTTGCCACTGTTTTTAAATTCCAACAAATGTAGAAACGGTGATAACATTCCTCTGAATATTTTTATATTGCACAATGGGATTATCCAAAGGTACATAAATTAGTTCAGAGTTATCTGAAATTATATTCCATGTATTAAGAATATAAAACCAAATGCAAATACAATATTGATTTAAATTCAATGCCCAAAATAATTCCTTAAAAATGTTCATTATTTTTGGTTTGGATCAAAGCCCTTGCCAAAAATACCAAATATCAATAAAGATCATTTTGGTTTCATTGAATGCAGATTTTAGTTGAACCTAGTTTGATTCAAGTGATGCTAGGGTTTGAACATCCCCATTTCAAGATTAATTGAAATTGAAAATGATGCATGTATGCAATGCCACTAATTACAAGCAGATTTCTAGGGCTGTGACAACTCACCCCCACTAAACAAGAATCTCGTCCCGAGATTCAAGACGTGAGGTAAGAAGACAGAGGGGTCACAAAGCTAACGCGATCTTCATGATCTGATTTGCCCTTATCGAAGATGTTGATTCATTGCTCCAATTGATCTTGACGTCTTTGCTTTTGAAATCTTCTTCCAACATGATGACGACAGAAGGAAACTCTACAGGAATTGATCTTCTTGAAGATCGAGCAACTCAAAATCAACTTATGAAGTGAGACGTTGGAAACATCTCTTGAGCTGAGGCACAAAACACACATCAAGACGGATGGAAAGAAACTAATAACAAAGGTTCAATTGATAGGCAACAATTCCACGCTTGGATAATATGGTGCATGGGTTTCAAAGTAGCGAGGAGTTAATTCCATGACTCCATAATGGGGCACCTTAGGGAAGGTGGCTCGTAGAATTAATCCCTTAAGTGGCAAAAAGATTACCTTTGATACATAGATCATTGAAAATCTTCATACCAGCCCAAGTTAATTTGCAATCGATTACTTGAAGGAGTTCGGAAGAATGGCATACTCCGACT
Source organism: Triticum aestivum (assembly GCF_018294505.1). Classification (NCBI taxonomy): domain Eukaryota; kingdom Viridiplantae; phylum Streptophyta; class Magnoliopsida; order Poales; family Poaceae; genus Triticum; species Triticum aestivum. The sequence goes on from NC_057796.1 coordinate 287,952,932, forward strand.
AGAATGGATGATGTGGACTACCTTGTTGAAGACAACACAATGGATGATTTTTGCCTATCATCGGAAATGGGTGGGACCCATGGTAGACTGGCACAACGACTGGTGCATGCTGGGAACAAAATGCAAATGTTGGGAATGATTCTAGTAACTAGGGAAAAACTCAACAGTCGAGAGTGGTTCCACTGTTTGAATTTTTTGAATGGTTATAGTATAATCGAGGGAACTGAGAGCACAAGAATTCCTAGGGAGCAACTTCTACAATAAGTCGCACGAAGTCCTCATAGAGAAGATGGAAAAAAATTGCTCAATCAAGACACTACAATGATAGATCTTCCGGCTAGGTGTGTCGGCCAGAACATCAACCTTGTCGGGACCTACATCATAGATCTTGGAATAGCTCCAACCATCATATCTGCCTGAGATTCAGATCTGGTTGGTAACGGAACATTTCAGACATCCACGTGCCTGAAAAGGAACGTTTGCAACACAACCGATGAGATGACGTTGCGAGATTCTCGGGAGATGAACTACGATAGCAAGCTCCAAAACATGAGCCGGTTCTGCTACACACATGTGAACACGCTGTCCCAGACAAGCGTGACCATGTGGTAGTCTTACAACAAAACACTACCGAGTTCTGGTTGGGAACCATCATCGAGGATATCGAAGCCCTTGTATAAGTCTTGCTCTTAAGAAGGAGCTTCTTTTCCTTGAAGAAATCAGTCAGTGGCTTGGTGTGCTAGGGAATACATATGGAGTGGAGGTAATTAATCTACCAAACCATAGAATACATTCGCACATGCATAACTGACTTGGGATGGTACCAGAGGAAACAAAAACAATCTTTCTCGAACTCACGGCGGCAACTTGCACCAAATGCACATGAATTCGAGGAAGTCACTTCTTCCATCCAAGCATAAGCTTCATGAACAGAACACGAAGGCATTGCTTACAAAGTTTCCAACACTAGGTTGATGGTCAAAATGAATCATGGGGGAGACAAAATGTTGCTGATGGGCTTAACAACAACTCATCGGAATTTCCATATCACTGGACTTCCACCATCATGTGAACACGGTGATAGCATTGGTCAGACCAAAAGTTGTAATGGTGTATGCTCGAGGGATCAACCACGGGTAAGACAACATTACGAACATCATTGGTTCTAATTTGACTTGACGATAGCCCATACTCAAGTCAAAGTTTTGACAAGGCAATAGATCCAACAACTGATCATGAGGACCAATCGATGGAGATATCATCTTTCTTCAACACACACACAAGATATCCCCTAAAATGAACTAAGTCGGATAAAGCTTTTATCTTCCAACTCTCCAAGTTATTGTTTAGCTTATCCAACTAGTTCAGGGGTATCCAACACAGATTCTTGGAGAATGGGTGGTTTGGAGGAAAACCAACATGATCACGAACTCAACATAGCGGTCAGGTGACAGCCTGGTAATACTTCCGAGAAGATATTCGGAACATCATGAACCACCGATATGTTACTAAGCTCGAGAATAATCTTGCTTTTCAGAGCAAGACGATATGATCAAATAAGCAAGGGATTGAATAATCCTAACTCATTGATCGAAGAGTGCACCGGAAATAAGGACTAGGTAGCACAATCTATCTTAGAATGATGATTCAATAACCAACACGCTAAGAATGTGAATATTGTCCATTTACTACCAAGCAACTAGTTGCTAGGAGTATTGATTTCACACATCACGGTTCACTTGTCGGTATTCCGGTTGCAACAACACGGAATCAAGGAGCGAATGATGATGGCGAGAAGTATCACTGTGTCAAGAATTCATAAGAGGTGGTGCAATTCTCATGACAATCCGGACATAAGGAGGCAACACTCCAAGGTAGAACAGAACAAAAGCTAGATTGGCATTTTGATCTGCGGAATACAACTGCTTTGACCCAATCCCAGAGATAGACGAGGTACTGGAGTTTGTTTCTCCTAGTCATTCCGGAATAGAATGGCTTGACGGACCACAAGAGTAAAAGGCATCGATGAGCACGAATGCACAACAACTCCGAACTATCAACTGATAGACAGGGATTGGAATACAACTACAATGGGAACAACTCAAAGGAACACATCATTTTCTGAGTTGTGGATGCATTGATTAGCATGTCGAACGAGTTCAACATATTTATTCTGGAAAACCCATGCAGGAAGGTAGAACTGCCAGAGTCACAACATAGAATCGAGAACTCATCAAGAGCACTCTGGTTGTGATCTTTCTGTTCAACGAGGAACTTCTGCCATAACTAGTTCATGGTATTTGGAAGAGGAAAATACCACGGATATTGAGGTCTATCGCAAAGGTTACTAATATCCTAAAGGAACTAGCAACACTATCAACATGAGGTAGGTAGAGTGATTCTTGGGTTCAAGAACCCAGGAAAAGAATACCTACTAACTAATAACATCACGAGATGCTTTCGAGAATGGTGGCCAGAACCATCACACTAGGAATATAAAGCATTACTAGATTACTTGGTGGTTCTCTAGGATGCCTAGGGTCATAATACTAGCTCCAACACATATGTCAAGGCAATGGAGTACCTCAACAGACCGTTAGTGTGCTTAATCTGGCCCAAAGGGACGCGGAAACAGAGGGAAGGGATTTTGCAAATGCATTAGATTGTTTGGAAACCTGGGATGACTCGGACAGCATAACGGCTGTAAATGCTCAAAAAAGATTTGACACATCATGCAAAATGGTGGCATAACCACTCAACATCACAATATCAAGGTTCGCAGACCAACTGTTAACACATGGAAGTACTAGAAACTGAACTGAGACTTGAATCCATCAATCCTATAAGTCTACGGATTAGAGCACGTGATCCTGATAGAAAGATGAGAAGCCTAGTTCTTAATCCCCGTAGAAGAGAAGAGGGTGACTCAGATCAGAAGGGCATAAGGTAAAGGAGTAAAAAGAGCCTTACATTCCATCCCACAATCAATTCCCCTACATATACCTAAAGCATTTCTAGACTCAACTTCGACCAGTTTGGCTTGGTAATCCTACAGGTAGTCAGGCTCTGATACCAAAGCTGTCAGGACCCCGATCCTAAGTCACACCGATTTAGCATGTAACACCTCATATCACTTTGCGGCCTCACGCACGGTATTCCCACGGGTGCCGCCTTACCTGACCCGGGACCGTTTGCGCCTTTTGGCTCACGTATATGATAGTGTCGCTAGCATCCATATGACAGAGAACCCGGGCCGACATGACTAGTCGTGAACCCAAATTGGCACTAACTTACGGGGACAGGCATACATGAAACAACATCAAACATGTCGGTCATCAATGTGTGAATCCGTGCTGTAGCAACTGGGCTAACAGGACTCCGGGAACCCGGGCTATAGCAGGCTAGCAGGACTCCGGAAGTCACCGCGTGACATTTCCCCGAAGGGACAGACACGGGAATGAAGTGAATCACATGCCGGCCAGTCTAAGTGTTCCGGACAGTAGTACTGGGCTAGCAGGACTCCGGTAAACCGGGTTGTAGTAGACTACCAAGGCTAAGTGGAAGCACCAGACTACATTTCCCCATAAGAGAGGCTACCAAGGATAAACAACTAGGCGGATTCACACATACCAAACATTTCAATCATACACACAATATGCTCAATATGTGCATATACAACATGGCATCACAACAAGACTCTACGACTCAGTGTATTTATTCATTAGGCTCAGAGGAGCCAAGTATTACAAAATGGGTCTGATGACCCAGCATTCAAGTCATACAAGCAACAAGCACATGCGGAAGCTTAACATGTCTGAGTACAGACATCTACAAATGAAAAAGGCTGAGAAGCCTGACTATCTACCAGATCGTGCTGAGGGCACAAGATCATAGCTGAGGTATCAAGCTAAACGTCGAAGTCCACGCAGAACTAATAGCGAGACTGAAGTCTCTCTGCAAAACATAAAATAGGCAAACGTGAGTACAAATGTACCCAGCAAGAGTTACATTAGAACTATCTACATATGCATCAGTATTAATAAAGGGGGTGGTGGAGTTTAACTACAGCAAGCCAGCTTTGACTCAGTGGCTAACCTGAACTACTACTGCAAGTAACTCTTTTGAGGTGGCGCGCACGAGTCCACATATTCACCATTTCAATACACTACTATGGATCCACTCCCGTCTCCCTACGAGAACGCCATCCATAGCACTCACGCTTATCTTGCGCATTTTAGAGTATCCACTTTCACTTGTCTATGAACTGTACAGGCAACCCAGAAGTCCTGTACCGCGGACACGGCTATTCGAATAGATCATTTATAACCCTGCAGGGGTGTACTTCTTCACACACGCTCTCGCCACTTACCACCATGTACGCGTCATGTATCTCGGCAACCTTCAAGCGGAAGCCTGACGAGGGAGTCGGCCACGACCTGACTAACCACACAAGTCTCTAGTCCAAGTTTATCGCCTATTCGGGTTCCATCCGCGAGGAGATCCTGCCGGGGTTTCGCTCACAGCCCCAAACGATGTGTGCATGGTTCCCGAGACACCAAACGGGCGCCCGGTACACCGGGCCATGGTGTATCTACCGCATCATAGCCCACCCCTAGGGTCAGCGCTACGCACGGCCTCCAACACATATCCTACAAACACCACAAACTAGTTGCAACTCCTGGACAGAGATCAAGGCGGTTAATAAGTCGAGAGGGTCTTTTGATTTCGGGCCCAATGCGTGGTAGTAGCTGTTCATGGCTCACAAACACAGAACTCAGTTCCTGAGGATGGTTTCAATGAGACAACCTACTCCTACATGGCCTCTCACCGCTACCTTTACCAAATCGTGTTCCCAGACTTAGCTCACACACAGTAGGACATGTTCATCACCATTCCAATTCATTCCTGATGAATCAGACCCGACTCAACACTAAGCAGTAGTAGGCATGACAAACAAGCATGAATGAGTAGGCACATCAGGGCTCAAACAACTCCTACTCATGCTAGTGGGTTTCATCTATTTACTGTGGCAATGACAGGTCATGCAGAGGAAAAGGGGTTCAACTATCGCAACATGTAACAGTTGAATCGTTGTTGTCCTAATGCAGTAAAAGAGAGCAAGAGCGAGAGAGTGGGATTGTATCGAAATGAACAAAGGGGTTTTGCTTGCCTGGCACTTCTGAAGATTCCATTGAGTCTTCATCAGTGTCAACGATCACAACGTCGGAACAGCGTCTACCGAGGGGGAACAACACCGGCAAACAGAGAGGAAACATGATCAATGCAATGCACAATATGATGCATGACCATGACATGGCAATATGCTATGATTTGAGCTAGTGGAGCTAGTAACAGAAGGGTTTGGGTTGATTTGAACTCAAGGGTCAAATTCAAATTCAAACTATGAATTCAAATAGTGCATTATCATGTTTTGAACTAAACAGTGAGGTTAAGTTGTTTAAACATGCATGAAACCAGTACAGATGGATAGATTGGATTTTTCTGATCATTTTTCATATATAACTTATTTCATTCTGAGTTACGGTCGATTTTATATGATTTTTAGAAGTTTTGGCTATTTTCTGGAATTTCTTGAATAAACTTAAATCCAGATAATGCTTTATTGTGTCAGCATTGCGCAAGGCTGATGTCAGCAGGTCAACTGGCCGTGCCAGGTCAAACCTGAAGTGTGGGTCCTGCACGTCAGTGTCTCAAGGCTGGTTTAGGTGGATGACAGGTGGGATCGGCCAGCGCTGACTTGGTCAAAGTCAAAGCTGACACATGGGGTCCGCAAGATTAGCACTAATCTAACCAGGAATTGAACTAACCCAACCAAGCACAGGGGCCCACATGGCAGTGGCTCTGGGGGGTTAATTAGGGCGTCATCAGCCACTAATGACTGTGCCACGTTAGACGAACCGGCGATTAGCCACCGGCGAGCAAACAGAGCGGCGGAGGCGCTCGGGATTCGCCGTCCGGCGACCGTTCAACTCGCGGTTTGCGGCTATGGGTTGCTGGCACACGCGCGCATCCAGTGGTGGCCACAGGAGGGAGCGAGGTGGACCGTAGCGGCGGTGGCGTCGAGCTGGGCAGCGGCCGGAGTTTGGGCAACGGCGGGGATGGCACTACAGGGCACGGCAGGGCCAACCCGTGGGTGCTGCGGGTTCACAGGAACGCGGCGAGCACGTTGGTGATGCTGGGGCGAGTGGGCAAGCTCAGGAGCATGGAGCTCGTCGGCCATGGCGGCGGCGAGCTTCGGCGGAGGTGGGGAACGAAGCTAGAGTATGAGCGTGAGCAGGGGAGGAGGGGGGATCGGTCTGTGAGCTCACAGCAATTGCAGCACGCGTCTGAGTGGGCTCGGGGGAGTTCGGAGCTGAGCTGGGCGGCGAGGTCGATCTCGGCGATCCGAGGAGGAAGAAGAGGTCGGGGACGACGCGTTGGGGCTTTTCCGGTCGCGTGAGCCGATGGAGAGGACGAGGGCGGCACGGCGGACCTCGGGGGCGCGTCGAAGAAGTGAGTGGAGGCCGGTGGTCGTGGTGGTGCTCGTCGGCGGCGGCGGGTGTGTTCGGTGGTGCCGCGCGGAGAGCAGAGAAGGGGAAGAGGTGGAGGGTTTCATGGCAGCCCTGTGGTGCTGGGAGAGAGTCTCGGGGGCTTGAGGCAGGCAGGGAGGAGGTGGAGGCCTCGGGCGCGCAGGCGTCGACACGCCTCTGCCTACTGGCAGAGGTTTAAGACAACCGCTTCGGCCAGTGGGCTGGGCCGTGCAGCTGGCCACGCCAGGTAAGTGGCCCAGGTGGGTTTTCTTCTCTATTTTAATTTTCTTCTGTTTTCCTTATTTAATCATTTTGCCACTGTTTTTAAATTCCAACAAATGTAAAAACAGTGACAACATTCCTCTGAATATTTTTGTATTGCACAATGGGATAATCCAAAGGTACATAAATTAGTTCAGAGTTATCTGAAATTTTATTCCATATATTAAGAATATAAAACCAAATCCAAATACAATATTGATCTAGATTCAATGCCCAAAATAATTCCTTAAAAATGTTCATTATTTTTGGTTTGGATCAAAGCCCTTGCCAAAATACCAAATATCAATAAAGATCATTTTGGTTTCATTGAATGCAAATTTTAGTTGAACCTAGTTTGATTCAAGTGATGCTAGGGTTTGAACATCCCCATTTCAAGATTAATTGAAATTGAAAATGATGCATGTATGCAATGCCACTAATTACAAGCAGATTTCTAGGGCTGTGACATTCTGTTTGTGTTTCATCCGTAGTCGGATGTTGTACTCATGTATGATGTTGATGTATTCTTGGGGCGTTTGTGCCTTATGTATACATATCCCCAACTATTATGTAATTGTACGATGTAATGATATCCACCTTGCAAAAGTGTTTCAATATGCGGGTCTATCCTTGGTGGGACCTTCGAGTTCCTCTCGGATAGGGTCGCATATTGGGCGTGACACTAGTCCCTTGTCAAACATTTCAATGAACCTGTAAGTTGTCTTTATGAATCACCGTGTTACAGATAACGTTTGAGCAACCCCAAAGTCCATCGTATGGTAAGAAGTGACTACGATACTCTCATGGTCTAAGGAAATAAATCAAACGTTAAAACTCCGTGTTATAACAATTGAGTTATGATGATATTATCTCAATTCAATATGGCCGTTCTTCTAACGTCATACTCTCAATGTTGTTTTAGGGCTATCATTACATTTAACGGTATCCTAAGATCCAGAAAACATGATCACCAACAACACTTGAGCCAGCCTTAGAGGCAAGACTAGGAACCTATTCTTTACCTTTATAATTTATCATTCCACACGTACATATGAGTTTTCCACTGAATCGCTTATTCAAGATCATAACAGTTATAGCATAGAATATAAACTCTTAATTTATGAATATGGTATAATAATACACTATTATTGCCTTTAGGGCATATTTCCAGTAGTCTCCAACTTGCACTAAAGTCAATAATCTAATTAACATAGTTTCTCTAACACTTAGACTGCCCACAGTGGGAGTAACATAGGTGGTAACATCAAACATCTCTAGCCAAAACAGATGATGTGGCGAGTAATTAATGAGGAAAGAGAGGCATGTGGTAACATAGCTAGTTACTGTAACATCACACATACCAAGACGAGTCTACAACCTAATAAATGGAGTGTTGCATGACACCACGCATATGTTACTCCCCACTATAGAGGTAGTAACATATGCATGTTACTAGTCTAAGTTACTATCCATTGTGACTAGTCTTATGGCTATCCGGTGTTGATCATGCTTTGCTCGTGGTAAACATTCTTCGTCGGGTCTGACACATTCAAATCTGTGTGAACCTTGAGAACTTTCACAAAACCCTTCTCGACATACTGTCAGATAATGTGATACTTGTGCTTGATGTGTCTGGTCTTCATGTGGGATCTTGGTTCCTTTGATTGAGCAACAACACCATTATTATCACAATAGAGCGTCATCAGGTTCATTGCACTTGGGACCACACCAACTTCTTCAAGAAACTACTTGATCTAGACCGCCTCCTTTGAAGCTTCTGAAGCCACAATATACTCTGCTTCTGTCATAGAATCCGCAACAGTGTTCTGCCTGAAACTCTTCCAAACCACCGCAAAACCATTAAGTGTATAAACATATCCTGATTGAGATTTATATTCATCTATATCAGTCATGAAGGTAGCATCGGTGTAACCATTTACAATGAGTTCTTCATCCCTCCATAGACAAGGAGAATGTGCATTGTCCTTTTGAGGTACTTACAAATTTTTTTAAGAACTGCTCAGTGAGCCAATTCGGGATCACTTTGGTACCTGATGCTAACACTTGGTGCATAAGAAACATCTGGTCTAGTACATATCATAGCATACGTGATGGATCCAATTGCTGAGGCATATGGAACTCCACTCATCTGTACTCACTCATCAACTGTCTTGGGACATTGATTTCTGCTAAGCGTTGTGCCATGTGACATTGGGATAAATCCTTTCTTTGCATTCTCCCTTTTAAACCTATTTAAAACCTTGTCAATGTGCATGCTTTGGAGTTTCCAATTAGACGTTGAAAGTGCAACAAATCCCTGGGTGGTTTTGGTAATTCTTAACAACATATAGCTCATTGAACTAATATTCTTTCAAGATAATCATTTTAGAAAGTTCAATGATTGGCATGGCATGGACTAAGAGATGTGGACCCCTCAAAATGCTAAGGACACATATTGGCAAAAGCTCAAGACTCTACATTTTCATTTTAGTGATCCAAGATCACACTGAGTCCATAGGAAAAGACAATACTATTAAAAGGGGATGAGGTGTTGCTTAATGGCCTGCTTGCTCAAAATGCTTAGTGATATGCTCCGAAAGCCCTCAACAACTTTCTCATTTCCACATATGTCCTAAACTTAAAGTCAAACTCGGCCCCACCGATTTGATATATCCGGCGCCACCGAGTTCACTTGACATAGCCATAGCCAGAAACCCTAATCAGTTCGGTCTCACCGATAGGGATCTCGGTCTCACCGAGACGGGATTGCAAACTCTCTGTTTCCCTTCGTAACGTTTCGGTCTAACCAAGATGAGCGATCGGTCCCACTAAGTTGGCAATGCAAACTCTCTATTTCCTCTTCGTAACGTTTCGGTCTCACCGAGATAAGCGATCGGTCCCACCGAGTTTGCCTGACCAAGTCTTTGTTTGCTTATTACTGAAATCAGTCTCACCGAGTTCATGTGATTGGTCTCATCGAGACAAAGTTTTGCCCTAACCCTAGCACATCAGTCCCGCCAAGTTGATCATGTCGGTCCCGCCGAAAAGCCTAACGTTCACATTTTGAACCAGGCCGGTCTCACCGAGTTTCATTATTCGGTCCCACCGAGTTTGGTAAATTGCGTGTAACGGTTAGATTTTGTGTGGAGGCTATAAATACCCCTCCACCCCCTTCTCCATTTAGGAGAGAGCTATCACAACGTGCCTACACTTCCACTACTCATTTTCTGAGAGAGAACCACCTACTCATGTGTTTTTTTGACCTGAAACTGTAGGGTATGGACCCCACAGCAATTTTATTCCTCCCATAAAAAGATTACATATGTACACAACTTACAAGGTCCAAGAGACCCAAAAAGGAAAAAGAGGAAAAAAAACAACATGCTAACCTCAAGGTGGCAAAAAGGAAATCCATCTAAGCAGTTCCTCTTTGAACTTAGGCTTAATCCTATGAACCAAAAGGGAAATGTCCAAAATAAAAGAAGACCTCCACCTACGGAAAGAAGGCCTAATATTCCTGAAAACCCTGTCATTCCTAACATTCCAGATGTTCCAGCATGCCAGGAAAACCACTTCAGAGAAAAAAGGCTTGCCAAAATCCCTTCTAGCATGATAAGCAATGGCAATCATATCATCTCCAGCCATCCAAATGATTTGAAGATAATTCCAAACCCTGCAACTAAAGTTACATTGAAAGAATATGTGATCTCTATCCTCCTTGGTGTGTGTGGGACAGAGTACACAAAGGTTTGAATCAGATACATTCCAGTGCCTTCTTTCCAGCATATCCTGAGTGTTCAGCCGATCCTTGATCATCATCCAAGCAAAGAACTTGATTCTCATAGTGCAACAACTAGCCCAAATCCAAGATAAAATTGGGTTGGACACAATGTGCTTATGCAAGAAGGAGTAATATTTCTTGGCAGAATAACCCTTGCCATCCTCTTTCCATACCCACGTATCATTCAACTGAAGGTTATGCTTTGAATGCAGAAGCAGGTTTTACCTCTCTCTGAGAGAGCTTTTGGAGAGCCACCTACTCATGTGTTGAGACCAAGACATTCCAATCCAACCATAAGAATCTTGATCTCTAGCCTTCCCCAAGTTGCTTTCCATCATCTTTCCACCATATCCAAATATGTGAGAGAGAGTTGAGTGTTGGGGAGACTATCATTTGAAGCACAAGAGCAAGGAGTTCATCATCAACACACCATCTATTACCTTTTGGAGAGTGGTGTCTCCTAGATTGGTTAGGTGTCACTTGGGAGCCTCCATCAAGATATGTGGAGTTGAACCAAGGAGTTTGTAAGGGCAAGGAGATCGCCTACTTCGTGAAGATCTACCCAAGTGTGGCAAGTCCTTCGTGGGCGATGGCCATGGTGGGATAGACAAGGTTGCTTCTTCGTGGACCCTTCGTGGGTGGAGCCCTCTGTGGACTCGCCCAACTGTTACCCTTCGTGGGTTGAAGTCTCCATCAACGTGGATGTACGATAGCACCACCTATCGGAACCACACCAAAAATCTCCATGTCTACATTGTGTTTGCTCCCTCCAAACTCCTCCCCTTTACCTTCATATGCAATGATTTACAATCCGCTGCTATACTCTTAGAATTGCATGTGTAGGTTGATTGCACTACAAAAAAATGCACTTCCGTGATGATACGTGTTTGTCACAGTAGGTCACATTTTCTGTCATGCATGTACTTCCATGACAATTTTATGACAGAATCAAGATAGTCATACATGTGTTGTCGTAGAAGTGTTCCATGACATTACCAAAATTATCATCATGGAAGTGTCCACTTCCATGATGATAAATCGCGCGTCATAGAAGTGCTTTCGTCAAGGGTGACCGACACGTGGCATCCACCGGAACGGAACGCCGTTAAGCTATCGGGTCCGATTTTGGATCCGATAACCCGTTAACAGCCCGGACCAATGGGGATTTTCCACGTGTAAAATACTCATTGGCCGGAGGAAACACGTGTTTGCTCACCATTGGGACAGATGTCATCCACTCATTGGACAGGAGGCGCCTAATACATCGACACGTGGCACGACCCAACAGAGGCCCATTCCGGTGAAAAGGCCGGCCCAGCTAAAGGCCCACCATGTTTTTTTAGGCACTAGTGGGCTGGCCCGTTAACAGCCTGCCATGTTTTGGGCCAAATTGAGGCCCATACCAGATCAGGCCCGTTCACAACCTGCCATGTTTTGGGCCAAATTATGGCCATATCGGATCAGGCCCGTTAATAGGCCACTGTTGTTTTGGGCCCATTCTAAGATAGGTTTGTATTTCAGCCTATTAAATGCCCGTTTACCAGTTCGGCCCGATAATAGTTTTGGCCTGTTAGCGGCCTGTGGTGCATCGACGTTGTCGGCCCGGTTTAACTTTAGGCCATTTAACGGCCCATGCAGACACAGGGCTATTTCTTGTCCAAAGTAACTTTAGGCCTCTTAACAGCTCGTAGTCTTCATGGATAAATTTCAGCCCAACTGACCTACCGGCCTGTTAATGGCCCGTGTAACACTTGGGCCTAATTACAGCCCGTGTAACACTTGGGCCTAATTACAGCCCGCCTTGAATACGGCCTGCTTACAGCCCATCTGATAATGGCCCATGACACTTTTAGGCCTATGGCCGGCGTAGATACCGGCCTGCTTAAAGCCCATAATTTTATTGGGCCAAACGGGCCCGAGATATATTTTGGCATGTTAACTGCTTGTCCTATTTGGGCCAAACATGGGCCTTAGGCGGTTTTGGCCTGTATTGGCCCGTGAATTTTTCGGCTCAACGCTAGCCCAATCTAGGTTTTAGCCTATTAAAAGCCCATTGTATTCTCTGGCCCAGCTGGCCAGAACTTTACTCGGCCTGTTAAAGGCGGGAAACAACCATAAGGTTTAGACCTGCTAATGGCCCAAGATGATTATTGGCCCACGTTTTGGCCCATATGAGTAACGGGCCGCCCTGAAGACCGACAACACTGAGATCCACTGAACCTTCCGGCCCAAATTACAGCATACCGACCAAGAATAAACCTAGACTATACAACAAAGAAATTACAACATATTACATCCCCTCGGCATCAAAGTTTGCCGCCAGTGATAATAAAGGGCAACCAGACAGCAGATTACATGAACTGGGCAGGTCGCCACCAGTGGAAGTTAATAGGCGGACAAAATAATAGACAGAACCGACAACACTTCAACATAGTTCAAGAAAGGTTAGCCCGGCCCAGCAGCTGCAGCGCAAGAAGCTTAGCAACCTGATGAGACTTTGCTTCTTTGGCGCTCATATCCACCAACTTAAGCTGCATAGCATCAATAAACATCGTGTACTTACGGTTAATCTTGCATAGAGATTGGAGTTCCAGTTGTATTTGAGCGGAAGCATGTATTTCTGCTTGAATTTCAGACTGAAGAAGTCGAACAGATTCACGCGGCGACTTCATCGAGCTTGTGTCACTGAGTAAGTTTGACACTACATCAAGATGTGACTTCGTGGTTGTATCCCTACCCTCAATATGTTTTGCCTTCTCCTCTGGAATATGTGTTAGAGGGACAAACAATGGGTTCGTCTCACTATCATTGTGGCAGTTCTTCCTAGTAGAAGTGTTGTCACCCTGAAAGAGAAACAAGTAGGTAGATAATAGGTTTTGCATGTATAAGCATCAGCGCTGTCAATTCATCTCATTTCTTTGTCAGAAATAAAGAGACACGGTTTAAAATAGCATTAACATAATAGGCATTGTTCATAGTTAAGATGGCGGGAAATGGCATTGTGCAGGAGCAGCCAGCTTCACTAGACCACTGGATTACAGATCAAGAACACAAGCATAGATGTAGTTCTAAACAACGCATAAGCATGAATGGTGAGTGTACTGTCAATTTATACCATTTCAGATTGGTAAATAAAGAGACACGATTTAAATAACATTAATATAATATGGCATTGTTCATAGTTGAGACATAGCAGGATATGACATTGTGCTCTTGTTGGTAGTCTCACCACACCACTGGATTACAGATCAAGAACACAAGCATATAGATAGTGCTAAAGAAGATAACTTGCTATGTTTAGTTTAATTTACATGGTATGAATAAGGAACTCGATTGTACAACTAAAGACTGAAATTGAGAATGACAAACTTATGTTTATGTACTTCTACTTTATAAACTTTGAACAAGAAATTTGATGCAGACGACAAAAATAAACATCATTTTCACTCATAGTTGTCCAAATATAAACAACAAAGTTTGATGGCTCGAGGAGAACAAACTTACATTAGTAGTGAAGACATGCTCTATAAAGGCCTTGTCCATATTGATGGGGGGGGGCAATTCAAGAAGTTTACCTCACACTCTTCTTCAAGAGTATTGCCTTTATTCTACATTTTGTTAAGAGTAAATATAGATGTGAAAATATAGGAACAAATGGCGATTATTTAACTTAAGATGCAGAGTACAAATGTAAATACAGCATACAGGCATAAGGCACTGACAAGAGCAATGCGGAGCTAAACTTCTTCAGTAACATTGGTTATATTCAATATTTTGGCAAGAGTAAATGTAGATCTGATGTGTAGAAAAATGGAGGACAAGGGAAAATAAGCTGCAAAGTGTACATGAAGAACTAGCTGACAAATACAAGGACAACAAATACTTACAAGAACAATGCGGAACTAAATTTCTTCATAGGCATTGGGTTCATTCTACATTAATTTAAGCGTTAATATAGATCTGATAATTTGGAGCGAATAGTGGATAAGCAAGCTATAATGCACAATGATGTCACATAATCCACCAGGTATGAATGTAAGGACAATGATAGGACAATAGGTACTCACAAGAGCAAAGCAGCGACCAGCATAGTTGCGATATCCTAGGTTTTGCGGCGCTGGTTCTATCGCCAATATACGTCAGGTGCTATGTGATTTCTCCGGTAGCACAACCTTTTTCAAGGACTTTGCTTGTACTCCTTCAGGTTCTGCAATCACCCTCTTCCTTTTGGATGTCTGAAACACAAGAACAACATTTGAATGGAAAAACATGGTATGACAACAAATGAAATAGGTGTTGATAATGGAAGGGCATGGCATCTTCACATATATCATGAGTAAACTAAGCAGATGGCGGTGGAACGAAGCAAAAGAAATGCAAGATACCTTATGCAAGATATGTGCAACCAATAAAACCTTGCCAAATTAGAACAGTGTCGGGGGAAACGACACCTATGGAATCACTGGGATCCCATCTACGGTTGGCAGGCGCGGGGTTATGCAAAGAGCAGGTCTGGTAGTCAGCACAAAGATCGTTTACCTAGGTTCGGCCGCAAGGATGCGTAATACCCTAGTCCTGCTTTGGTGTATATTTGAGTGTTCTTGAGCTCTTGAACTAGCTGCGGTGCGTGCGTAGTCCAAAAGATCCGAATCCTGCTCCAGTACGCCTCAGGCCTCCTTTTATAGACGAAAGGGGTTGCCACAGTGGCACACAGGAGGTGGAAAGGTATACAGTGTACAAGTTTATCGCCTGTAATTACGGGACAAGGCGCATTAAATGCGCTCCTTAGGTGGCTTGTTGCTTTATTGGGGACGGAGCGAGGCCCGGCCCGTCCGTCGCCGCTCCGCCTCGCTCGACATGCGTCCAGGCTATCGAGGTATGCAGCGCCATGTAGGCTGGCAGGCTGCTGAGATGGCGTGGTGGTAGGGTTTTCACGAAGATCTGCATGCCACCACGTAGGTGCTTCCTGAGTTGGCCTGGGGGCCGCGCGTCGCCTCGCAGGTGCCTACCCTGTTTGGTTGGGCTGGCAGCTGTACGGGAATGGCGGTGGAGTCTTGGCAGACATGGGCCTGGCTGTGGCCCTGTAGGTGCCCTCGGCAAGGGTCCTGCCGGGGCCCCGGCAAGGGTCTTGCCGTGGCATCGCGGTCGTCCCCGGCAAGGATCTTGCCGGGGGTCTCGTGGATTTCCTCGGCAAGGATCTCACCGAGGATCGTCGTCTTCTGGTCCTCATCTGATCTTGTGTGCTTATGATCTTCACAAAGATCTGCATGCCACCATGGGGGTGCCTCCCGAGCCTTGGTTCCAATGTGGTTGATGGTGTTGGAACCCTTGGGCTCAAGGGTGGTGCGCTCTACTGGCGTTGGGCGAGTTACCCCGGCAAGGCTCTTGCCAGGGCCGCGGAGGCCGCCCCGACAAGGGTCTCGCTGGGGGGGTCCACCTCGCCCTCTTACTCTTTGTGTCTCTGGTCTTGGCGTTGCTTTGCCCATCTTGTGCCTTTGGCTTCCCTCCTCCGCCCTGCTAAGTGTGGCCGCAGGTGCGGCTCTGACCGCCCGTGCACAAGTAGAGGGGTAAAAAGGGGAGCCCCTACTTTTGTACACCCACAGGAGCCCTTGGTCCTGGGCCACACATAAGCGCAACGCGTTGTTGGGCCGGGCCCAGAACGGTGCGTGGGAACGCGGGGCGGAGTTTTACTGCGGTAATTCCCTCGCCCGTCGCGCTTCCCCACGACCCGCGTTGAATGCGTGACATGGGGATCGTGCGCGGAATGACCGCGGCATGCTTGCGTCATCCGCGGTGAACAGTAAAGAGGCGGCTTGCGTGTTCCCTCGAAACGGCGGAGCCGCCGCTCATTTACTCTCTCCGCCTTGGAACCATTGTTCCACGTTTCTCAATACGCCCGCTCCTTACGCCACGTACGCCGCATGCACGACGCGGGGTAGGTGATAGACGCACGGAATATGGGAAGGCGCGCGGGGGCTGATACTCACGTGCCTTCGATTGGGCGGGGAGGGCGGTCGATGGCCTCGCCTGCAGCCACTTTAATGAGCCGGATTCGAGCGGGATCTTCAGGGGCGCAGAGCTAGTCTTTCGGCCTCCCCTTCCCAACTATAAAAAGGGAACTCAGGGGTAGGGGGAAGAGCATCTCCCTGCATCTCTCTCCCCTTTGTCTCCATCCCCACCCACGGTCATGGCGAGAGGGCGTGGCCGCGGCCGTTCTTCTGCGGAGGCGACCAGGTCCTCCTCCCGCCTGAGAGTTGTGGCGGTCAAGGAAGAGCTAGATGCCCAGGGTGAAGGCCATGCTCGAGGCGGGGCTGCGGTCGGCGAGGCGGTCGAGGCAGAGGCGGCCGAGGTAGAGGTGGGCGTGGAAGGGGGATGCCTGCGTCGTCTCCGTCTCCGTCGCCGTCTCCCCCGCCAACTCCTCCTGCTTCGCCGAGTGGTCACGTCGGGGACTCGGCGCTCGAGTTTATCCTGCAGCTGCATGGGCCGCTGCGCCGCCGCCTTCGTCTTCCCCGGGCGTTCATGAGGGTGCTGGAGATCGACCAGCCACCGCGGCTGAGGCTTCACATGAAGGGGTGTTGTCATGGCGACATGTGGGTGAACACAGGGTTCCCCGCCCCTCAAGTGATGCTCCTTCGCCGGGGCTGGAAAACCTTTGCACGCGCCCATTGCTTGACGGATGGGCACGTCCTCTGCTTCAAGCTAGTGGAGAGCGATTTGCTCTCCATCAAAGTCTTCGGGCGCTCGGGGCACAGGCTAGGGTGCTGTGCAGAGAGCTCGACCGATGGCGAAAGCTCCTCTTCAGGCAAAAGTGACGAGGAGGACAGCGACAACGACGACGAGGGTAGCGGGAGAGAGCATGACGGGTCCGACTAGACGTCGGACACGCCGTCCCTGGGCGACGCCGGCAGCACCATCATCTTTGTCGCTAGCTCCTTGAACTTCTCGGGGTCGCCTCCTTGGGTGGTTGGCGTGGGAAGGCCCGGGAAGACGAAGAAGGTGGGTGGGGGCGTCAAGTTGGAGTACGCAGGCACCGACGCCTTCGTCGCGTATTGCCGGCCTGCTGCCTCATCTTTCGGCTCTCCTCTCGGCACCATCATCACCAGCCCTCTTCTGGACAGCTGCCGGGATGTTCTTTTGGCGTCTTCTGCTGCTCGTACCTCGCCTAGGCACTCTTTTTGCGCTCATGCCTTCTTGTTCTATTTCCTGAGGAGAGGGACAAGAAAGGGATTACGGGCACCTAATCTCTTTTTAGTTTTTAAGCCTACGGGCCTTTGTAAGATTTAAATCCCGTAACCCCCTTGCTCATGTATGCATTCCGTACGAATTGTACTTGTTAGTAACGTATTAATGAGGAGAAGGGTGTTTGCCGGGTTTTGTTCGCGCGTGGGCGAGGGCCACACCAAGGAACGAGTCCTCGTTATCTTAAAATAAACGTTGTACCTCGGCAACAGTCCTTGCCGTCTTCCTACTCTATAGCTTGGCTACACTCACGCCCTTGGCGGAGGTAGGGGCCGAGTAGGATTAGGCCCTTCGCTCGTCCCCTTCCCATTGCACTACAACCAAGTTCCAGCCCAAAGTAAGTTTTTCAGACACGGGAC
This sequence comes from Triticum aestivum, assembly GCF_018294505.1. NCBI lineage: Eukaryota > Viridiplantae > Streptophyta > Magnoliopsida > Poales > Poaceae > Triticum > Triticum aestivum. The sequence continues at coordinate 287,971,102 of NC_057796.1, forward strand.
AGAGGGAGCATGATGGTATGAGAGCGAGAGAAGTCTCGTACGTTCAAGTTCCATACGGAGGAACAGAGTGGGGAAAAAGACTTATCTGATGTCGCAGCCCCTGGCAACCTTGGTTTGCCGTGATCGGATCCTTGGACCTGCAGCCCCCGGCAACCTTGGCTTGTCGGGATTGGGGCGTCGGCCTATTCTCTTTCTCCCAAAATAGCTCAGCAGAAACATGTCCATGCACCCTGCGAACCAAAAAGGGCGGGAAGGAACAGAGAGATGCATACTCGACCTCTATACTAAGGGTTAGCCGCCGCCAAGCACTATCAACCCTAACATAGAGAGAGACTCAACCTAGCATGCATGCTAAAACTTAGGGCGCCAACGCTTCATTTATTTATGCTCAGGGTCTGCGCCTGGCTTTGTACAAAGGGTTACATGCCTTGCCGGCAAGGCTTGCACAAAAGGTGGTTTGCCGGGGAGCCCGGCAACCGTGCCTTATGGGTAAAACTTGCGAAGATGTTCGATGTTCCAAGAGTTGCTCACTGGAATACCATCTTCGGTCTCCAGGCAGACTGCGCCGGGCCTGGTGACTCGTCTTACCCGATAAGGGCCTTCCCACTTTGGCGTCAACTTGTTGGAATTCTTGGCCGACTGAACGTGCCGAAGAACAAGGTCGCCTTCCTCAAAGCTTCGGGCATGAACCTTGCGGCTATGGTAGCGGCGCAAGGCATGCTGGTAGCGTGCTGCTCGCACAGCCGCCCGAAGACGATCTTCCTCAAGGAGCGTTGCGTCATCTTGCCGCAACTGTTCTTGCTCAAGCTCATCATAAGCGAGAACTCGAGGTGACCCGTACGTGAGTTCCGTGGGGAGAACTGCTTCTGCCCCGTAAATGAGGGAGAAAGGTGTCTGGCCGGTGGCTCGATTTGGTGTCGTTCTGATTGACCAAAGAACCGCTGGCAATTCATCAATCCAGCGCCGTCCGCACTTGTGTAGCCTGTCAAAAGTTCTTGTCCGGAGGCCTCTCAATACTTCAGCATTCGCCCTCTTAGCCTGGCCGTTGCTTCATGGATGTGCAACAGAAGCAAAACATAACTTGTTGCCGAGGTCCTGGATGTACTGTATGAAGGCGCGGCTCGTGAACTGCGTGCCGTTGTCGGTGAGGACTCTATTTGTCACACCAAAACGGCATACTAGTCCCTTGAAGAATTTGACGGCCGACTGTGTTGTCACCTTTCTCACTGCCTCCACCTCCAGCCACTTTGTGAACTTGTCGATTGCAACGTACAAGTACTCAAAGCCCCCGACAGCACGGGGAAAGGGGCCCAGTATGTCGAGCCCCCAGACCGAGAATGGCCATGAGAGAGGGATTGTTTGGAGAGCTTGAGCTGGTTGATGAAGCTTCCTTGAATGGAACTGGCATGCTTCACACTTGGTTACTAGTGCCATTGCATCCTGGAGGGTTGTGGGCTAGAAGAAACCTTGCCGGAATGCCTTGCCGGCAAGGGCCCTCGACCCTATGTGGGAGCCACATATGCCTCCGTGTATCTCTGCCAACAGCTCCAGTCCTTCCTCCTGGGGAATGCACTTCAATTTCACACCATTTGGTCTTTTTCTGTACAGAACATCGTCGACAAACTGATACATGGCAGACCGACGGGCTACTTTCTCCGCTTCTTCCTGCTCCTCAGGGAGTTCCCCTATTTGGAGGAATCGGACGATATGCTGTGCCCATTGTCGGTGTCAAAACCGGCGGATCTCGGGTAGGGGGTCCCGAACTGTGCGTCTAAGGTCGATGGTTGCAGGAGACGGGGGACACGATGTTTACCCAGGTTCGGGCCCTCTCTATGGAGGTAATACCCTACTTCCTGCTTGATTGATCTTGATGAATATGAGTGTTACAAGAGTTGATCTACCACGAGATCGTAATGGCTAAACCCTAGAAGTCTAGCCTATATGACTATGGTAATGAGTATATGCTATCCGGACTACGCCCTCCGGTTTATATAGACACCGGAGGGATCTAGGGTTACATAGAGTCGGTTACATAAGAAGGAATCTTCACAGTCGGTCTCCAAGCTTTCCTTCCACGCCAAGGAGAGTCCAATCCGTACACGGGTACAGTCTTTGGCCTTCATGTCTTCACAGCCCATCAGTCTGGCCCATGGATAACAGGCCGTACGCCCGAGGACCCCTTAGTCCAGGACTCCCTGAGTAGCCCCTGAACATGGCTTCAATGACGAGGAGTCCGGCGCATAGATTGTCTTCGGCATTGCAAGGCGGGTTCCCTTCTATCCGAACTCCAACATAGTCTTCGGACGCGATGATAGTATCCAGACCTGTCACACACACACACCATACACAACCACAGAGAGAATATAATTTTGCACGAGTCCAATCCGCTGACAAATTTTGTTAGCATGACATCACGTCCGACCGGTCATAATTTCGGACCGTTTTGTGCCCGACACTCCACGTCCCGAGACGCGGTTGCCATTGGCACGTCTTGTCGAAGCAGAGATCGTGCCCCCTTATAGTGGGATTCTCATCAATGCGGGCATGGGTAATCCAACCGCGCCGTTTATACAGCCCTTGGGAATAGGCGAATTCCCAGGCGAGTGGGGAGGCTTTTGATATTTACTGCCTTTAGAAAGGGATAAGGATTCCCTCTCCCTCTCCCATGCCCTCTCTCTATCTCTGCCCTTCCAATCTCGAGCTCCAGCGCCCAAGTCATCATCTCCTTTCCACTCGAGCTAGCACTCAACCATGTCCAGATCCGGAGGTCAGGGCAAGTGGATGGTCTCCTCCGTCAAGGAGGAGGACATTCCTGAGCTTCGGGCGGCCGGATACTTGGCGAAGCAAATCGCCCAACGCCTGCCGGTCGAGGGACAAGTCGTCCCCATGCCGGAGCCCAATGAGAGGGTTGTATTCCTCCCTCATTTCATCCGCGGACTAGGGTTCCCACTCCACCCTTTTGTTCGCGCGCTGATGTATTATTACGGGATAGATTTCCATGATCTGTCACCGAACTCCTTCCTCAACATGTCGGGACCCCGATTCCAAGTCACATCGATCTAGCCGGTAAGACCTCATATCACTTTGTGGCCTCATGCACGGTATTCCCACGGGTGTCGCCTTACCATGGCCCGGGACCGTTTGCGCCTTTTGGCTCACGTATATGATAGTGTCGCTAGCATCCATATGACAGAGAACCCGGGCCGACATGACTAGTCGTGAACCCAAAGTGGCACTAACTTACGGGGACAGGCATACATGAATCAACATCGAGCATGTCGGTCAGCAGCGTGCGAATCCGGGCTGTAGCACTGGGCTAACAGGACTCCGGTGAACCGGGCTGTAGTAGGCTAGGCAGGACTCCGGATGTCACCGCGTGACATTTCCCCGAAGGGACAGACACAGGAACGAAGTGAATCACATGCCGGCCAGTCAAGTGTTCCGGAGCAGTAGTGCTGGGCTAGCAGGACTCCGGTGAACCGGGCTATAGCGGACTACTATGGCTCATGGAAGCACAAGACTACATTTCCCCGTAAGAGAGGCTACCAAGGATAAACAACTAGGTTTTCGGATCCCACACATACCAAGCATTTCAATCATACACACAATATGCTCGATATGTGCAAATACAACATGGCACCACAACAAGACTCTACGACTCAGAGTATTTATTCGTTAGGCTCCGAAGAGCGAGGTATTACAAACATGGGTCTCATGACCCAACATTCAGAGCATACAAGTCAAACACATGCGGAAGCTTAACATGTCTGAGTACAGACATCTACAAATGAAAAAGGGTGAGAAGCCCGACTATCTACCAGATCCTGCCGAGGGCACAAGACCGTAGTTGAGGTATCAAGCTAAACGTCGAAGTCCACACGGAACTACTAGCGAGACTGACGTCTCTCTGCAAAACATAAAATAGGCAAACATGAGTACAATTGTACCCAGCAAGACTTACATCAGAACTATCTACATATGCATCGGTATCAACAAAGGGGGTGGTGGAGTTTAACTGCAGCAAGCCAGCTTTGACTCGGTGGCTATCCTGAACTACGACTGCAAGTAACTCTTTTGGGGTGGCGCACACGAGTCCACATATTCACCATATCAATACACCACTATGGATCCGCTCCCGTCTCCCTACGAGAACGCCATCCATAGCACTCACGCTTATCTTGCGCATTTTAGAGTATCCACTTTCACTTGTCTATGAACTGTACAGGCAACCCGGAAGTCCTTTACCGCGGACACGGCTATTCGAATAGATCATATTAACCCTGCAGGGGTGTACTTCGTCACACACGCTCTCGCCACTTACCACCATGTACACGTCGTGTACCTCCGCAACCTTCAAGCGGAAGCCTGGCGAGGGAGTCGGCCACGACCTGACTAACCACACAAGTCTCTCATCCAAGTTTATCGCCTATTCGGGTTCCATCCGCAAGGAGATCCGGCCGGGGTGTCACTCACGGCCCCAAACAATGTGTGCAGGGTTCCCGAGCCCACCATCCGGGTGCCACTCGGTACACCAGGCCACGTGTGCCTAGTCTGTCCCAAGCCCACCTGTACCGGGTGCCACTTGGTAGACTACTAACACTACCTACAAACACCAGAAACTAGTTGCAACTCCTGGACAGAGATCAGGTTGATTAATAAGTCGAGAGAGCTTGGAGCGCCCGGAGCCCAATGTGTGGTAGTAGTTGTTCATGGATCACAAACACAGAACTCAGTTCCTGAGGACGGTTTCAATGAGACAGCCCACCATGTACTCCTAATGGCCTCTCACCGCTACCTTTACCAAATCGTGTTCACACCCTTAGCTCTCACAAAGTAGGACATGTTCACCACATTCCAATTCATTCCCGATGAATCAGACCTGACACAACTCTAAGCAATAGCAGGCATGACAAACAAGCATGAATGAGTAGGCACATCAGGGCTCAGACAACTCCTACTCATGCTAGTGGGTTTCATCTATTTACTGTGGCAATGACAGGTCATGCAGAGGAAAGGGGTTCAACTACCGCAGCATGTAACAGATGAATCGTTGTTGTCCTAATGCAGTAAAAGAGAGCAGGAGCGAGAGAGTGGGATTGTATCGGAATGAACAAGGGGGTTTTGCTTGCCTGGCACTTCTGAAGATAGCATTGAGTCTTCATCAGTGTCAACGATCACAACGCCGGAACATCGTCTACCGAGAGGGGACAAATACCGGCAAACAAGGAAGAAATACAATCAATGCAATGCACAATATGATGCATGATCATGACATGTCAATATGCTGTGTTTTAAGCTAATGCAACTAGCAACATGTTAAATGGAGTTGGTTTGAACCCTAGGTTCAAATTCAAACTCCATATGTGAGGGTTTAAATGCCATTTATATGATTTGGCCTAAACAGCAAGGTTAAGTTGCTCTAACATGCATGAAACCAGTGCAGATGGATAGATTGGATTTTTCTGATCATTTTTCATATATAATTTGTTTCATTTGGAGCTACGGTTGAATTTCTATGAATTTTAGAAGTTTAGGGCATTTTCTGGAATTTCCTGAATTAGAATAAATCCAGAAAATGAGTTATTGCGTCAGCACTGCGTCACTGTGACATCAGCAGGTCAATAGACCTGGTTCAGGTCAAACCTGACGGCTGGGACCCACACGTCAGTGTCTCAGGGTTGGCTTGAGTGGATGACAGGTGGGACCAGTCAACGCTGACTTGGCCGAAGTCAAAACTGACACGTGGGGCCACTAGGGTTAATCTAAACTAAACAGGAAATAAATCCCGAGGTTAATTAGAGTGTGGGGCCCAGTGTCAGTGGCACGGGGCGGTGTTTAGTGGCTAATTAAGCCAGCCACATCAGTCGGCCGCGGACTAGCCGCCGGCGACGTCAACAGACGGCGGAGGCACGCCGGAATCGCTACTCTGGCAACGGTTTGGTGCGCGGGAGGGCTCTACGGGTTCCTGGTGTTGTGGCGCTTCTAGTGGTGGTGACGGGTGGTGCCGAGGTGGCCAAAAAATGGCCAGCGACGAGCTTTAGCGGCGGCGGGGCTCGGTGAGGTGCGGCGTTGCGGCTAGAGCTCACGGGCGAGGGGTCTGAGCAAGGCAGCTACGAGGGGAGGTGCTCCGGAGCACGCCTGTTGCAGGGGGCAACGAGCGGGGCACGGGGAGCACGCGGGCTGCAGCCATGGCGGACGGCGGCTTCGGTGCTCGTGGGGAACGGTGCTACGGCAACCAAACGGGGGCAGGGTTAGGGGGAAATGACCGGGGGCTCACGGCGGTCACGAAGAGGTTCTCGGCGAGCTCGGGGAGGCACGGACGGCGTCGAATCGATGGTGGGATTGCCGGCGGCCGAAGCTCGAAGACGATGACGATGCAGTTGTTGCAGGGCGTCCGGAGTGGCTTCTTTCGGTGGAGAGGCGTAGCGCGAGGTGGCGGAGCTGCTGGGCATCCTAGATAGGCGAGGGGGCTCGGTGGCCACGGCAACGGTGAGCGGCGTCGACGAGCTCCACTCGGGCAGAGAGGGAGAGAGAGCAGAGGAGGGGGAGGAGGTCCAGGGATTGAGCGAGGGTGTCGAGAGGGAGTGCGTGGCACTCGGGGCTGGCTCCAGAAGCGGCGGAAGCAGGAGGTGGCTCGGACGCGTGCCCGCGCGCGGTGGCCACACGTCCAGCGCCCTTCTGTCCCAAGGAAGGGGACGACTGGCACAGCCAGATGGACTGGGCCGTGCTGGGCCGGACCAGTGGGCGCCGGTCAGTTCTCTCTCTCTCTCTCTAACAATAATTTGTTCTGCTTTTCTATTTTTGTTATTTTGTTTTGATTTAGTTTATAGCCCACATCATTTTAATAAATCCTGAAAATAATTGTGGGCATTAAATGAATTATTACAGAGGCCCTTAACTATTTTCAGAATTGTTGGAGCATTAGAAATTATTAATAGTATTTAAATGCCCCAATTCAAATACAATATGGATTAATTCAAAGACCATAAATGGCTTGGAAAAATGTGCATGACCTCTGGTAAAGGTTTTAACCTTTTTCCATAAATAATGAACATTTTTGAAGGGCATTTTGGGTTCATTGAAAATATTTTTATTTTGAACCTAGTTGAATTCATTTGGTGCTAGGGTTTAACAATCCCCAATTCAACTTTAAATGAAATTTAGACATGATGCAGCAACCAAGCTAGTCCAAGTGCATAGCAAGGCTACGGACGTGACAACTCACCCCCACTAAACAGGAATCTCGTCCCGAGATTCAAGACGTGAGGTAAGAGGAAAGGGGACACAAAAACCAACACAATCTTCTCGATCCAATACCCTCATCGAAGATGTTGATTCATTGCTTCAAATTGATCTTGACATCTTTTCTTTCGAGAGCTTCATCCAACTATGATGACGGAAGAGAGGGAAACTCTACAGGATCGATCTTCTTGAAGATCGAGCAACTCACGATCAACTCACGGAATGAGATGTTGAACATCTCTCGAGCCAAGACACGGAACATACATCCAGGGGGAAGAAGTGAAACAGAGAATGAAGATTCAAATTGATAAGCACAATCCCACGCTAAAAAAGACGGTGCATGGTTTCAAGATAACGAGGAGTTGTCTGCCATCATTCCATAACGGGGCACCTTAGGGAGGGTGGCTCATGGGAATATTCCCTTAAGTGGCAAAAAGAATTACTTTTGATTCAGAGATCATTGAAACTCTTCATACCAGCGTAAGGCAATTTACAAATGATCGTTTGAAAGAATTCAAAAGAATGGCACACTCAATTTGGAAAGGAAACTATGGCTATAGAACAACTCGGCAAATGGAAGGCACATTCCAGTTGATACCAAGGATATAACCTAGTGACTGAGCGTGCTTCAAGAACTTGAGCATTTCCATATTCATCAAGGTTTTACCAACATCCGTGCCGAGGATCCTGGCAACACATCATACTACCATGATGAACAGTGATGGAGGATGCAGGTGCAAAGGAGATAACACTTTCTCAGATTTTTCCTTAGCAATGCCAAAGAAGTAAATCTGGATGATCGACCGAGAGACATTTAGCACTCCGCTTCTAATGTTCTCCTTGATGTTCTAGCTACCACGGTTATGCAAAAAAAACATCAACATGGCCATCAAGTAAAGGTCGGACTTCGGAGGCACAAAAATTCATAAGGAACAACTTGTGGGATAAGTCATATGAAATCCTCATGGGAAGTGACCAAACGGCTTAATCAAGATACTACAATAACAGATCTTCCGGCTAGGTGTGTCGGCCAACATCAACCTTGTCGGGACCTACATCATGGATCTTGGAAAAGTTCCAACCATCATATCTGCCTGAGATTCAGATCCGGTTGGTAACGGAATATTTCAGACAACACGTCTGGAAAAGAAAGTTTGCAACACAAATCGACGAGATGATGTTGCGAGATTCTCGGGAATGAACTACGATAGCAAGCTCCAAAACATGAGCTGGTTCTGCTAAACACATGTGAACACGCTGTCCCAGACAAGCATGACCACATAGTAGTCTTATGATAAAACACTACCGAGTTCTGATTGGGAACCATCATCGAGGATATCGAAGTCCTTGCATAAGGCATGCTCTTAAGAAGGAACTTCTTCTCCTTGAACAAATCAGTCAGTGGCTTGGTGTGCTAGGAACACATATAGAATGGAGGTAGCGAGCCTATCAAACCATAGCATAATTCGCACGTGCATGACTGACTTGGGATGGTTCCAGAGAAAACAAAACAAGCTTTCTTGGACTCACGGCGGCAACTTGCACCAAATGCACGTGAATCAGAGGAAGTCACTTCTTCCATCCAAACATATCCTTCATGAGATTGCACGAAGAAAATGCTAGCACAAGTTTCCAACACTAACTTAATGTTCAACATGAGTCATGGAGAAGATAAGAATGTTGCCGATGGGCTCAGCAACAATTTATCAAAATTCCAATGGAGATGGAATTCCACAACTATGTGGACAAGGTTATAGCATTGGTCAGACCCAAAGAATATAATGGTGTATGCTCGAGGAAACCACCACGAGTAAGACAACATTACGAATATCGTTGGCTCTGATTTGATTTAAGGATAGCCCACACTCAAATCAAAGTTTGGACAAGAAAATAGATCCAACAACTGATCACGGGGATAAATCGATGAAGATATCATCTTTCTTCAACACACACCCAAGGATATCCCTTTGGAATGAACTAAGTCAGATAAAGCTTTTATCTTCCAACCCTCCAAGTTATTGTTAAGCTTAACCAACTAGCTCAGGGGTATCCAACACGGATTCTTGGAGAAGGGGTGGTTTACAGGAAACCTACTTGATCACGAACTCAACATAGCGGTCAGGTGACAACCTGGTAACACTTCCGAGAAGATATTCGAAAAATCACGAACCACCGATATGTTACTAAGCTCGAGAACAAACTTGCTTTTCAGGGCAAGACGATGTGATCAAAAAGAGCGAGGAATTGATACAATCCTAACTCGTTGACCGAAGAGTGCACCAGGAAAAATGGACTAGGCCGCACGATGAATCTTAGGATGACGATCCAAAAACCGGCATACTAAGGATGAGAGTATTGTCCATTAACTACCAAGCAACGGAGTTGCTAGGAGTATTGATTTTCACACATCACAATTCACTTGTCGGTATTCCGGTTATAATAACACGGAGACCGAGAGATGAATAATGATGGCGAGAATTATCACTACATCAAGAATTCATGAGAGATTGTGCAATTCTCACGTCATTCTTGATATGAAAGAGGGTGACATTCCAAGGTAGAACAAATCAAAGGCTGGATTGGCAATTTGATCTGCGGAATACAACTACTTTGACCCAATCCTAGATGTGGACAAGGTACCGGAGTTTGTTTCTCCTAGCCATCCAGAATAGAATGGCTTGACGGACCACAAGAATAGTAGGCATCAATGAGCACGACTGCACACATACTCTTGACTATCAATTGATAGACGAGGGCCAGAAAATAACTAAGGAGGGACAACCCAAAGGAACATATGTTTTTCTGAGTTGTGGATGCATGAATTAGTATGTCGAACAAATTCAACATATTTCTTCCGGATAACCCATGCAGAGGAGTAAGGACTGGCAGAGTCACAATATGAATGGAGTACTCCTCAAGAGCGCCCTGGTTGTGATCTTTTGGTTAAAAGAACTTCTGCCATAATGGTTCATGGTATTGGAAGAATGAAATACCACGGACCTCGAGGACTAATGCAAAGGTTACTAATAACCTAAAGGTACGAGCAACACTATCAACACGAGGTAAGTAGAGTGAATCTTGGGTCAAGAACCTAGGAGTAGAATACCTACTACTAAATGGCATCACGGGATGCTCTCGAGAATGGTGGCCAGAATCATCACACCGGGAACACAAAGCATTGCTAGATTACTAGGTGACTCCCTAAGACACCTAGGGTCATAATAATAGCTCCAACATATATGTTGGGACAACAGAGTACCTCAACTCACCGATTAGTGTGGATAAACTGGCACAAAGAACATCGGGAACGGAAAGAAGGGATTTGCAAATGCATCAGACTATTTAGAGACCTGGGATGACTCGGACAGCATAACGGCTGTAAATGCTAAAAGGATTTGAGACATCCTACAAAAATGGTGGCATAACCATTCAGAATCACAATATCAAGGTTTCGAGATCAACAGCTAACATACGGAAGTAGAAGAAACTGAACTGAGGCTTAAATCCATCAATCCTATGAGTCTACGGATTAGTAACACGTGATCCTGATAGATAGACGAGAAGCCTAGTTCTTAATTCCCGTAGAAGAGAAGAGGATGACTCAGATCAGAAGGGCATAAGCTGAAAGAGTAAAAAAGAGCCTTACGTTCCCTCCCACAATCAATTCCCTTACATAACTAAAGCATTTCTAGACTCAACTTCGACCAGTTTGGCTTCGTAATCCTACAGGCAGTCAGGCTCTGATACCAAAGCTGTCGGGACCCTGATTCCAAGTCACATCGATCTAGCCGGTAACACCTCATATCACTTTGCGGCCTCACGCACGGTATTCCCACGGGTGTCGCCTTACCATGGCCCGGGACCGTTTGCGCCTTTTGGCTCACGTATATGATAATGTCGCTGGCATCCATATGACAGAGAACCCGGGCCGACATGACTAGTCGTGAACCCAAAGTGGCACTAACTTACGGGGACAGGCATACATGAATCAACATCGAGCATGTCGGTCAGCAGCGTGCGAATCCGGACTGTAGCACTGGGCTAACAGGACTCCGGTGAACCGGGCTGTAGCAGGCTAGGCAGGACTCCGGATGTCACCGCGTGACATTTCCCCGAAGGGATAGACACAGGAACGAAGTGAATCACATGCCGGCCAGTCAAGTGTTCCGGAGCAGTAGTGCTGGGCTAGCAGGACTCCGGTGAACCGGGCTGTAGCGGACTACTATGGCTCATGGAAGCACAAGACTACATTTCCCCGTAAGAGAGGCTACCAAGGATAAACAACTAGGTTGTCGGATCCCACACATACCAAGCATTTCAATCATACACACAATATGCTCGATATGTGCAAATACAACATGGCATCACAAGAAGACTCTACGACTCAGAGTATTTATTCGTTAGGCTCCGAAGAGCGAGATATTACAAACATGGGTCTCATGACCCAACATTCAGAGCATACAAGTCAAACACATGCGGAAGCTTAACATGTCTGAGTACAGACATCTACAAATGAAAAAGGCTGAGAAGCCTGACTATCTACCAGATCCTGCCGAGGGCACAAGATCGTAGCTGAGGTATCAAGCTAAACGTCGAAGTCCACACGGAACTACTAGCGAGACTGACGTCTCTCTGCAAAACATAAAATAGGCAAACATGAGTACAATTGTACCCAGCAAGACTTACATCGGAACTATCTACATATGCATCGGTATCAACAAAGGGGTGGTGGAGTTTAACTGCAGCAAGCCACCTTTGACTCGGTGGCTATCCTGAACTACGACTGCAAGTAACTCTTTTGGGGTGGCGCACACGAGTCCACATATTCACCATATCAATACACCACTATGGATCCGCTCCCGTCTCCCTACGAGAACGCCATCCATAGCACTCACGCTTATCTTGCGCATTTCAGAGTATCCACTTTCACTTGTCTATGAACTGTACAGGCAACCCAGAAGTCCTTTACCGCGGACACGGCTATTCGAATAGATCATATTAACCCTGCAGGGGTGTACTTCGTCACGAACGCTCTCGCCACTTACCACCATGTACACGTCGTGTACCTTGGCAAACTTCAAGCGGAAGCCTGGCGAGGGAGTCGGCCACGACCTGACTAACCACACAAGTCTCTCGTCCAGGTTTATCGCCTATTCGGGTTCCATCCGCAAGGAGATCCGGCCGGGGTGTCGCTCACGGCCCCAAACGATGTGTGCAGGGTTCCCGAGCCCACCATCCGGGTGCCACTCGGTACACCAGGCCACGTGTGCCTAGTCTGTCCCAAGCCCACCTGTACCGGGTGCCACTTGGTAGACTACTAACACTACGTACAAACACCATAAACTAGTTGCAACTCCTGGACAGAGATCAGGTTGATTAATAAGTCGAGAGAGCTTGGAGCGCCCGGAGCCCAATGTGTGGTAGTAACTGTTCATGGATCACAAACACAGAACTCAGTTCTTGAGGACGGTTTCAATGAGACAACCCACCATGTACTCCTACGTGGCCTCTCACCGCTACCTTTACCAAATCGTGTTCACACCCTTAGCTCTCACACAGTAGGACATGTTCACCACATTCCAATTCATTCCCGATGAATCAGACCTGACACAACTCTAAGCAATAGCAGGCATGACAAACAAGCATGAATGAGTAGGCACATCAGGGCTCAGACAACTCCTACTCATGCTAGTGGGTTTCATCTATTTACTGTGGCAATGACAGGTCATGCAGAGGAAAGGGGTTCAACTACCGCAGCATGTAACAAATGAATCGTTGTTGTCCTAATGCAGTAAAAGAGAGCAGGAGCGAGAGAGTGGGATTGTATCGGAATGAACAAGGGGGTTCTGCTTGCCTGGCACTTCTGAAGATAGCATTGAGTCTTCATCAGTGTCAACGATCACAACGCCGGAACATCGTCTACCGAGAGGGGACAAATACCGGCAAACAAGGAAGAAATACAATCAATGCAATGCACAATATGATGCATGATCATGACATGTCAATATGCTGTGTTTTAAGCTAATGCAACTAGCAACATGTTAAATGGAGTTGGTTTGAACCCTAGGTTCAAATTCAAACTCCATATGTGAGGGTTTAAATGCCATTTATATGATTTGGCCTAAACAGCAAGGTTAAGTTGCTCTAACATACATGAAACCAGTGCAGATGGATAGATTGGATTTTTCTGATCATTTTTCATATATAATTTGTTTCATTTGGAGCTACGGTTGAATTTCTATGAATTTTAGAAGTTTAGGGAATTTTCTGGAATTTCCTGAATTAGAATAAATCCAGAAAATGAGTTATTGCGTCAGCACTGCGTCACTGTGACATCAGCAGGTCAACAGACCGGGTTCAGGTCAAACCTGACGGCTGGGACCCACACGTCAGTGTCTCACGGTTGGCTTGAGTGGATGACAGGTGGGACCAGTCAACGCTGACTTGGCCGAAGTCAAAACTGACACGTGGGGCCACTAGGGTTAATCTAAACTAAACAGGAAATAAATCCCGAGGTTAATTAGAGCGTTGGGCCCAGTGTCAGTGACACGGGGCGGTGTTTAGTGGCTAATTAAGCCAGCCACATCAGTCGGCCGCGGACTAGCCGCCGGCGACGTCAACAGACGGCGGAGGCATGCCGGAATCGCTACTCCGGCGACGGTTTGGTGCGCGGGAGGGCTCTACGGGTTCCTGGTGTTGTGGCGCTTCTAGTGGTGGCGACGGGTGGTGCCGGGGTGGCCAGAAAATGGCCGGCGACGAGCTTTAGCGGCGGCGGGGCTCGGTGAGGTGCGGCGTTGCGGCTAGAGCTCACGGGCGAGGGGTCTGAGCAAGGCAGCTACGAGGGGAGGTGCTCCGGAGCACGCCTGTTGCAGGGGGCAACGAGCGGGGCACGGGGAGCACGCGGGTTGCAGCCATGGCGGACGGTGGCTTCGGTGCTCATGGGGAACTGTGCTACGGCAACCAAACGGGGGCAGGGTTAGGGGGAAATGACCTGGGGCTCACCGCGGTCACGAAGAGGTTCTCGGCGAGCTCGGGGAGGCACGGACGGCGTCGAATCGACGGTGGGGTTGCCGGCGGCCGAAGCTCGAAGACGATGACGATGCAGTCGTTGCAGGGCGTCCGAAGTGGCTTCTTTCGGTGGAGAGGCGTAGCGCGAGGTGGCGGAGCTGCTGGGCATCCTAGCTAGGCGAGGGGGCTCGGTGGCCACGGCAACGGCGAGCAGCGTCGACGAGCTCCACTCGGGCAGAGAGGGAGAGAGAGCAGAGGAGGGGAGGGGTCCAGGGAGAGAGCGAGGGTGTCGAGAGGGAGTGCGTGGCACTCGGGGCTGGCTCCAGAAGCGGTGGAAGGAGGAGGTGGCTCGGACGCGTGCCCGCGCGCGGTGGCCACACGCCCGGCGTCCTTCTGTCCCAAGGAAGGGGACGACGGGCACGGCCAGATGGACTGGGCCGTGCTGGGCCGGACCAGTGTGTGCCAGGTCAGTTCTCTCTCTCTCTAACAATAATTTTTTCTGCTTTTCTATTTTTGTTATTTTGTTTTGATTTAGTTTATAGCCCAAATCATTTTAATAAATCCTGAAAATAATTGTGGGCATTAAATGAATTATTACAGAGGCCCTTAACTATTTTCAGAATTGTTGGAGCATTAGAAATTATTAATAGTATTTAAATGCCTCAATTTAAATACAATATGGATTAATTCAAAGACCATAAATGGCTTGGAAAAATGTGCATTACCTCTGGTAAAGGTTTTAACCTTTTTCCATAAATAATGAACATTTTTGAAGGGCATTTTGGGTTCATTGAAAATATTTTTATTTTGAACCTAGTTGAATTCATTTGGTGCTAGGGTTTAACAATCCCCAATTCAACTTTAAATGAAATTTAGACATGATGCAGCAACCAAGCTAGTCCAAGTGCATAGCAAGGCTAGGGACGTGACACAACATCTCGGCGTTTATCGTCATGTGTGAGGCCTTCCTCCGCATCCAACCCCACTTCGGGCTATGGCTCAAAGTCTTCAATGTGAAGCCGAAGGTGGTGGATGGCCAGCGCGCGGAGTGCGGGGGAGCCATGGTGAGTAAGCTGTCAAATGTCTCCTGGCCGAAAGGCACTTTCGTGGAGACAGTAAAGGAGTGGCAGAAACAGTGGTTCTATATCACAGAACCCCGCGGCACCACCTGGGCCGCAGCTACCGAATTCCGCTCCGGTGCTCCCATGCGACTCACCTCCTGGGTCGAGAAGACTCCGAACTAGTGTTCACCCGATGAGCTGATAGCGCTGCAGACGTGCATTCAGAGCATGATAGCCAAGAACGTCAAGCTTGTCGATGTAATCTAGGTGATGCTAGTTCGCCGAATCCTCCCGTGCCAGCGCAGAAGTCGCCCTCTGTGGGAGTTTAATCCGAAGAATCACCAAACCCTGGAGAGGATCTTCGAAACTACTCACGAAGGTGCCTGGAAGTTGCTCTTTAAGGGCAACGAGAAACAGCCGTCCACGGATTCAGACCGTGGTCACGATTGTAAACACCTCGCCAGTGAGGTATGTTATTTTTTACGTATCCCCAACTTATTTGTTTCGAGGATGATTCTAAGTATTATCATTGCTTTTTCAGGATTGGATGGAGAGGGCAAAGCAGATCTAGTGTCGGGCTCTGCTGCCTGAAGAACCAGTCATCCCGCGTCTGGCGAAGATGTTGGTGCCGGCGCCATATAAGGCACCGGAGAAGAAGGCCAAGAAGAAGGCCAAGGGGGCCAAAAGTGGCCCCCATCGCAAGGGCACTTCGGACGTGACGTCCGAAGACGAGGAAGCCCATTCCTCCGTCCCTGAGGACGACGACGAGGAAGAGGAGGAGGAGGAGGAGAAGAAACCTCCCCCTAAGGAGAAGAAGAGGGGGGCCTCCACGAATCTGCACGCGGGAACGCCCAAGAAGGGGAAGGGCGCGCCTGCGGTCGACACCGCGTGGGACGTTGACAGCAGTCCGGAGCGACGGCTCCGCACTAAGCCCCGGGCCACATCGTAAGTACTATGACTCCCGTACATAAGTGTACCCAGCATCTCCTTTTTATCGTTTTGATGTGGTTAATCGTGCCATTGCAGTCTGGTCCGCGGCAGCATACAACGATCCTCATTTGGGGGTTCGTTGGATCCGGCGGAAATGGCCAGTATGTCGCCTCCGCCTGCTTACTCCCCTGAGGCCAAGGACAACACCGAAGTGTTGTCCCGGAGGACCACTCCGAGCCGGGGTGGGGCCCAGGACGCTATCTAGGAGGCGCCGCAAGGCGAGACCTCCGCTGCCGGACACATGGGGGAGCAGATCCCCATGGAGGCTGGCGAAGAGGGACCTATTCAATTCAGCCTTCAGCCGAATACGATCACGGGGACCGATACGGCCCCGGAATCTGGCGCGCGCCTTTCTTCGAAGGAGGAGGGTGTGCCAATTCCACCGATGGCCCCTGTCCAACCAGGGGCACCGGATAACCTGATGGAGGCACTACGAGGCGCCTCCATTGTGGACGAGCACCGTATCCTGATGGGTACGGTGATCGAGAAAGTTCAGTCCGTCAAGAGTGGACTAAACGAGGCCTGCCACAACTTGTTGACAGGTTTCGAGGTAAGTCACATAAAAAGAGAACACCCCGTGCTGACAGTAGCCCCTGAGACACTGTCCGGTGTTCGGAAAGAAAGGCCGGACAGGGGATCAACCCTTTGTACGAGACTGATTATGTGATTAAACAGGCGTCGCTGTTGGCCGCGACCTCGCATGCTGCCAAAGTCTCTGAACTGAAGCAGAGGTTGGAGCGGACCGAGAACAAGCTCGGCGAGGTGAAGATTCAGCTCCACAAGAAGCAAGGTGAGTAACGACTTGCTGTGTATTCGGAAAGAATAAGTGGTGAGTATTGACCGGAGTGTCATAATATGTGTAGGGGCGGCGACCGAGGTCGAGGCCCTGAAAAATGCCTTGACCGAAGCCAAAGGGAAGGTTGTCCACAAGCAAGCCGCCCGTAAGAAGCTCAAGGCCCGGGTCGGCAAGATCCAGCAGGAGCTCCAGGACGCGGTGAAGCTGTGTGAGGCTTTGGAGCGCGAAGCGTCGGTTCGAGAGACCGAACTTACCAAAACTCGCCATAGCGCGGAGGCCGCACAGAATGAAGCCCGGGGCGCTCTCCAGGAGATCCGGGAGGCCAAGAAGATCGCAGCGGGTAAGGCTTTTAACATGCAAAGCAAGTATGCGGAGAAGAATTACCTTTTACTAACCCGGGTTCGGAGTTGCCCAGGGGCCTTTGCGGATCTGCCACGCAGCGTGTCCGACGCTGCAGAGTTCTTCCGAGCCGGAGAAAGGAATTCCACGGAGAAGCTGTTCTGGTCACAGTATGTTGTGCTAGCACATCCGGTGCCCTTTGCCGATCAACTGAAAGAGTTGGTCGAGATCCACAGGGTGGCCGAACTGGCCATGAAGGATTTAATAATCCGGCTTTGGCCAGCCGAAGCTATACCTAGCAGTTATTTTGGCCTCGTGAAGCGGGTGATGGAGGCTTGTCCGCGGCTAGACATCTTCAAGAGATCAATCTGCATCGAAGGTGCCCGCATGGCCTTTGCTCGTTGCAAAATGTGGTGGGCGAAGATGGACGCCGTTGAGGTGGCCAAGGGGCCGCCGGAGGGCACGGAGCACCGCACACCCGAGCGATCTTTTGCGGATGTCCTGGAGGGGTCTCGACTTGCAGTAGCGCAGTGCTGGCAGGACATTATTTTCAAATGAAGACATTCATTTTTTGTCTTTGTATGATGAAAACAAATCCGGTTTGTAATATAATGTTTGTTATGTTTTCATTGTTTCCTCCTGTGCGGCCATTTTGTATGGAATCTGAGGGTTGGCCAGTCGTCGGCTTCTACCCTCACATAGGTAGTACGGAGGTGTTCGGGATGGAATCTAAACAATCTTGATCCAATTATATGGTCCTTGAAGGAGTTGTTTAGCGCAACGAACCAGGCAATCAGACTATGCGGCTTAAACACCCTCACTTCCATAGGAGTTTTATAATAAAACATAGGCGCAGCCCCTGGTACACAAACCAGAGTGCTGTCAGTGTCTGGTCGGGAAGTACCGATCCTTCGCGGAATGCGGAAAAAATCTCCAACGATTTGAGACCTCTGAACAGCTGACCGGCTCTCGCTGCATCATGACAGTCAGTTTTTGGCTTTCTCTACTGAGGTGCTCATGTGGTCTAGGCCAGGGCACAATCGCAGTAGTTCTCCCTTTACTACCCTAGCCGATATAGCGGAACGTAGGGTAGCAAGCACAGGAGCCGGGCAAACCAACTATTGACCAAAGACATGATTCGGAGCCAATGCATATAATGCTAAATTCGAGGTGCCGAACTTATCTATAAGAAGTGTTCGGACTTTGTTGCCGTATTATGGGGCGATAGGGAGCCCCTGGCGACTGTGAAACGTACCAAAGTGCACAGGTGCGAGGATATAAGTAATTAATAGCAACGGGAAACAGAAAAAAGAGCAGAGGTAGTATCTGGGGCCCCTTGACGTGGGCCGTAAACTGTTTCCATTATAGTTGGGTTAATGCGTCAAAGCGCATTTATACAAATAATGCGATAAGTAACAGGAACATGCCAGAACCAGAGGAGAGCTGCATTTGGGTACTGAAAAACAGGTAGAGTAGTCGTTGGATTGTCCTCTAGGGCTTTCCTGTATGCCTGTGCTCTGCGTCAATCTGGTGTACTTTTCCTTTGACAGGACCGGTAATCAGGCCATCGAAGGGGGCCTGTATGAAAGGTACCTGAAAGAAAAAGGAAAAGAAACAAAAAAGGAAATAGTAAAGGTACTAGTGAGTCCGGGATTGGTGTAACCGAACTACAAGCTAATTGTGCCTCCGTCGAAGCCCATGGGATTTTGAGTGCGTAATTATGTACGCGTGGTGCGGATGCCGCTACCTCATCGGGACTGGGACGGAGGCCGAATTGCTAGTCGAGCTCTTGACAAGCCGAACCGTCCTGTTGAAGTGTGGTCTGGACTCTCTTACTGATGTCCAGGGGCTCGGCAGCCGGATTCCGGTTCTGCTTGAGAAGGCCGCTCTGTACCTCTGCTGCTAGGGCGGCTGTGTGCTCCTTTGTTCGGAGGGAGCGTTCCGTATTTCCATTGACTGTTATGACGCCGCTTGGACCGGGCATCTTGAGCTGGAGATAAGCGTAGTGTGGCACTGCGTTGAATCTAGCAAACGCGGTTCGTCCGAGCAGTGCATGGTAGCCGCTGCGGAAGGGGACGATATCGAAGATTAACTCTTCGTTTCGGAAGTTGTCTGGGGAATCGAAGACCACTTCCAGCGTGATTGAGCCCGTGCAACGGGCCTCTACGCCTAGTATGGCTCCTTTAAGGTAGTCTTTGTGGGCATGATTCGTGAGGGATTAATGCCCATTTTGCGCACTGTATCCTGATAGAGCAGGTTGAGGCTGCTACCACCATCCATTAGGACTCGTGTTAGGTGAAATCCGTCGATGATTGGATCGAGGACCAGTGCGGCCGAACCGCCATGGTGGATACTAGTTGGATGATCTCGACGATCGAAGGTGATCGGGAATGACGACCACGGGTTTAATTTTGGGGCGACTGGCTCTACCGCGTAGACGTCCCTGAGAGCTCGCTTGCGCTCCCTTTTGGGGATGTGTGTAGCGTGTATCATGTTCACCGTTT
The DNA here is from genome assembly GCF_018294505.1 of Triticum aestivum. NCBI lineage: Eukaryota > Viridiplantae > Streptophyta > Magnoliopsida > Poales > Poaceae > Triticum > Triticum aestivum. The sequence continues at coordinate 287,991,042 of NC_057796.1, forward strand.
TGACTTGAGGGGGAAATTTCTTCTGCCCCCTAGTGTTTGGCTGTCGGGGCTCTTCGTCCTCGTCCTCAGTTTGTGATCCCTTTTCCTTGTTCTCGGCATTTAACTTGCCAGCCTGTTTAAAAACCCAACAATCTCTGTTGGTATGATTGGCTTGTTTGTCTGGGGTGCCATGTATCTGGCACGGACGGTCGAGTATGCGGTCCAAGCTGGATGGTCCCTCATTGTTCCTTTTGTAGGGCTTCTTCCGCTGGCCGGACTTGGAGCCGCTGAATCCGGCGTGAACTGCCGTGTCATCGGTGTTATCGCCATTACTTCGGCATTTGTATTTATTGCGCCGGAGCTTGCCGGTGCTGTTTTTGGCCTCAGAGGGGCCTGCCTCGTTGGCTGTGTTTGTACTATGAGCCAGCCAACTATCCTCACCCGCGCAAAAGCGGGTCATGAGTGTCGTGAGGGCTGCCATAGACTTCGGCTTTTCTTGGCCGAGGTGGCGGGCAAGCCATTCGTCGCGGATGCTGTGTTTGAAGGCCGCTAGGGCTTCGGCATCTGGACAGTCAACAATCTGGTTCTTTTTGGTTAGGAACCTAGTCCAGAATTTTCTGGCTGATTCTCCAGGTTGTTGAACTATATGACTTAAGTCATCAGCGTCTGGTGGCCGGACATAAGTTCCTTGGAAGTTGTCAAGAAAAGCTTCTTCCAAGTCCTCCCAACTGCCGATGGAATTTTCGGGCAGGCTATTTAGCCAGTGTCTAGCTGGCCCTTTTAATTTAGTGGGAGGTATTTGATGGCGTGGAGGTCATCTCCTCGGGCCATATTGATGTGGAGAATAAAATCTTCGATCCACACTGCGGGATCGGTTGTTCCGTCGTATGATTCGATATTGATGGGCTTGAATCCCTCAGGGAATTCGTGATCCAGTACTTCATCTGTGAAGCAGAGAGGGTGTGTGGCGCCTCTATATCGGGCCGCGTCACGGCGCACCTCCGATGAAGTCCGTCTGCGGTTATCGGCCCGGGCGTGACTGGGTTTGTCACGTCCGAATAGGTAGCCGTCATCCCGAGTTGGGAAGCGTCCTCGTGATCCGTAGATTGATCTCGTGTGTCCTGCTCTACTGTCCAGGTCCTGCCGAAGGTCGTTTGTATGGTCCCGAGCTGTTTTGTCCCTGTTTTTACGAGGCGGTGGGACGGACTGTTGTTCGGCCTGAGTTGCCGTTTTATCCCGACCGCGGGGTGGTCGGTCCGCCGCACTATCCCGACCGCGTGGTGGTTGTTCCGCATTACGCGAGGGAGGTATGGGATCTGGTGCCTCCTCATCGAAGTGAGGTAGCAGTCTGCGCTTCGGGTAACTCTTGGCTGGGCGCTTGAGGCCGTATTCTTCGGCTGCTAGGACATCGGTCCATCTGTCAATGAGTAGGTCTTGATCGGCTTGGAGCTACTGCTGCTTTTCCTTCAGGCTTCTTGCAGTAGCTATTAGTTGGCGCTTGAAGTGCTCCTGCTCGAGGGGTGCCTCGGGCACGATGAAATCCTCGCTGCCGAGGCTCTCCTCGTCCTCGGAGACTGGACAATAACTATCGTCATCCGGGTCATTGGGCATGACCTGTTTATCAGGGTTAACTTGCCCGTTGTCTTGTTCCTCCTGTTCGGATACTGCTCTAACAGGGTCTTCATTGTTTTCGGCGTCGCCTGGAGTACTATTTTCTCCGGTGCCAGTGTTGCCATCTTTTGAGCGACGGGGCTTAGAGCGGCGTTTAGGGCGCCGGCGCTTGGACTGTGTCTCAGAAGGTTTATTCGCAATTGGATCTTCTTTATCATTGTCACTAGCCTTTTTAGGTGTGTCAACCATGTACACATCGTACGAAGAGGTGGTCGTCCAACGTCCAGTGAATGGCGGGTCTTGGCCTTGCTCCTTGTCGGCATCGTCGTGCATGCCGTCGATGTCTTCGGAGCCATAATCAAGCATGTCGGTTAAGTCATCGACGGTGGCTATGAAGTGGGAGGCGGGTGGGAAGCAAAATTCCCCATCATCAGCCTCTAGCTCGAACCGAACATAGTTTGGTTGTGAGTCCTTCTCCAAGGACAAATTCTTTAAAGATTTTAGCAATCACCCAAAGGTGAGTGCTGGAAGATGTCTGCGGCGCTGAATTCGAAAATCGATAACCGATCCAGCTCGGTGTCCGCAGGCATACATGATCCGGAACTTGTAGCCGGAGACGAGTCCGGAGTTCCGTTGACACAAGTATTGCAGGATGTCGAGTCTGTGTGCGGTTCCAACGCCGCGGACTCTGTGGCCTCGGGTAGCATGATCTGCTCCGGTTCTAAGGCCGTTGCAGCATCAGGAACCATCTCGTGGATGTGATCTGATGACAGATTTAAGTCATGTTCATCAGGGCAAGGGGAGCGATCATCGCGGTCTTGAATACGTCGAGGATCAGGTCTCCGTGGATGTCCGCGATGTAGTTCGAGCTTCCGAATCTGACCTGATGGCCAGGGGCGTAGCTATCAATCTGCTCCAGATGGCCAAGCGAGTTGGCCCGGAGTACGAAGCCGCCGAACACGAAGATTTGTCCCGGGAGGAAGGTTTCTCCTTGGACGGCGTCACTATCGACGATTGAAGGGGCCATCGAACCTTTCATCGACGGCACAGTGGAACTCTCAATGAAAGCACCAATGTTGGTGTCAAAACCGGCGGATCACGGGTAGGGGGTCCCGAACTGTGCGTCTAAGGTCGATGGTTGCAGGAGACGGGGGACATGATGTTTACCCAGGTTCGGGCCCTCTCTATGGAGGTAATACACTACTTCTTGTATGATTGATCTTGATGAATATGAGTGTTACAAGAGTTGATCTACCACGAGATCGTAATGGCTAAACCCTAGAAGTCTAGCCTGTATGACTATGGTAATGAGTATATGCTATCCGGACTACGCCCTTCGGTTTATATAGACACCGGAGGGATCTAGGGTTACATAGAGTCGGTTACATAAGAAGGAATCTTCATATTCGATCGCCAAGCTTGCCTTCCACGCCAAGGAGAGTCCAATCAGGACACGGGTACAGTCTTCGGCCTTCCTGTCTTCACAGCCCATCAGTCCGGCCGATGGATAACAGGCCGGACGCTCGAGGACCCCTTAGTCCAGGACTCCCTCACCCATCTGGAGCCTGGGGCTCGACGGCAAGGACCAAAGGCATTTCCTCTGCCATGGGAGCGGCTGTCTCTACGGCCAGGGCTTGACGCCCCGCCGGAGTCTGTTGCTCCATGGCAGGCTCAGTGTCCACGACAACATCTTTGCCGGTGGCCCCTGGGAGCTTGGCGGGAAAGTACTTGCCGGGGCCTGATTTCCTCCAGTTGTTCTGCCCTGTCGATGGTTCAACGGATGGTTGAGTGAATCTAAGCACAAAAGTACCTGGTCCCACAGGCAATTTGAAGGCAGCGCATTTCGACAAGTAGTCGGCGATGCCGTTCTCCACTCGGGGAATATGCTCTGCTTGTATACCGTCAAAACACTCTTCCAGATTCCTCACTTCATCTACGTAGGCCTCCATCAATGGGCTTTGATAATCTTTGTTAACTTGCTTGACGACAAGCTGTGAATCACCCCTGACGATGATCTTCTTGATCCCGAGGTCTGCCGCGTTGCTGAGACCGGCAAGCAACCCCTCGTATTCAGCAGTGTTGTTTGTTGACATCTCCCTGGGGAAGTACATCTAGACTACATACTTGAGGTGCTCTCCGGTGGGTGCGACGAGCAGCACACCAGCACCAGCGCCTTGCAGCGAGAAAGCCCCGTCAAAGTACATAATCCAGTCGTGACTTGTTTCCTTGTCGGGGAGAGCGGTCTCCTGAATTTCTTCGTCGAACGTTGAGGTCCATTCCGCCATGAACTCCGCCAAGACTCTACTCTGAATTTTTGAAGTGCTTTCAAACTTCAAACCAGAGCTCGACAGTTCCAAAGCTCATTCCACAATCCTCCCGGTTGCGTCTGGGTTATGCAATATCCTTTGCAACGGGAAGCGGGTGACGACACTGATTTCGTGTGCTTGGAAGTAATGACACAGCTTCCTTGAGGCCATAAGGAGGCTGAAGAGCAATTTCTGCACACCGGAGTACCTTGACCTAGCCCCCTTCAAGAGGGAGCTGACAAAGTAAACTGAGTGCTGCATCATCTTGTTCTTCTGCACTATTTCATTTGGTTGTGTCGCTTCTGCTTTGCCAGAGTTAGACTCTGCCGGGGGCCTTGCCTTACCGGCACCAGGCCCTGCCAGGGGAGCTCTGATTTGCCATCCGCCAGCCCTGCCGTTGCCGCTTCCTCTTCGTTGACCTCCCTCTGTGCCACTAGCGCGATGCTAACCACTTGGTTCGTTGCCGCTAGATATAGCAGCAACGGTTCTTGTGGTTTAGGCGCAACCAGTATTGGCATAGAGGAGAGGTACTTCTTTAAATCCTGCAGGGCTGCCTTGGCCTCTGGGGTCCATTCCATTGGGCCCGCCTTTTTCAAGATTTTGAAAAACGGAAGGGCACGTTCAGCAGACTTGGAGATGAATCTGCTCATGGCGGCAGCGCAGCCAGCGAGCCGGCGTACATCCTTGATCCGCCTAGGTGCCTCAATCTGCTCAATGGCCTTGATCTTGTCTGGGTTCGCCTCGATCCCATGCTGTGACTCAAAGAACGCGAGAAGTTTGCCGGACGGAACGCCGAAGACACACTTCTGAGGGTTCAGCTTGAGGTTGATCTTGCGCAAATTTGCAAACTTCTCTTCTAAATCTTGTACGAGTGTTGCCATGTCCTTGGTTTTGACCACTATGTCATCCATATAAGCTTCCATATTTCTATGCAGCTGAGGCTCAAAACCAATTTGGACTGCTCTCGCAAACGTCGAGCCAGCGCTCTTCAACCCGAAAGGCATTCGTATGAAACTATACGTACCACATGGGGTGATGAACGTTGTCTTCTCTTCATCTTCTTTCGTCATGAAGATCTGGTGGTATCCCGAGTAAGCGTCGAGGAATGATAACAAGTCACACCCGGCCGTGGAGTCAACTATCTGGTCGATGCGCGGTAACGGGAAAGGGTCCTTTGGACAAGCCTTATTGATGTCTGTGTAATCAATACACAGTCTCCACTTCCCATTTGCCTTGCGCACCACCACCGGATTGGCCAAACACGTCGGATGGAGTACCCCTCTCACCAAGCCTGCCGCTTCCAACTTCCTGATTTCCTCTGTGATGAACTCTTGTCGTTCCAGAGCCTGTTTCCTGACCTTCTGCTTGACGGGTCGCCCATGAGGACAGACAGCAAGATGGTGCTCAATCACCTCCCTGGGAACGCCGGGGATGTCGGATGCTTCCCACGCAAACACATCGACATTCGCCCACAGGAAAGTGATGAGCGCGCCTTCCTATTTGCTGTCGAGGGTGGATCTTATGGTGAAAGCCCCTCCCATGCCGTCCTCCTTGACGGACACCTCCTTGGTCTCTGGTGGTGCAGCTCTGGATTTCTTGCTCTTGCTGGTGGAGCTCTCTGGTACGTCCTCGATGGGAGCACAGCACTCCGAAGAGGTGCGCTTGCCGGAGTGGGTGCGAGAGGTCTTGCCGGTCTTCTCCCCCCCGGGGCTTCGGCGGCAGGAGCAAGTGCCTTGGCGGCAGTCGCTGCAACTGCCTCCCGATAGAGTTGGTCGGCGTAGATCAGCGCATCCGTCTTGTCGGAGGGGACGGTGATGATGGTCATCGGCCCAGGCATCTTCAACGTGTTGTAGGCGTAATGTGAGGCCGCCATGAACTTAGCTAGTGCTGGGAGGCCGAGGATCCCGTTGTAGGGCAAGGGGATCTCGGCTACATCGAAAACAATCCTCTCTGTCCTGTAGTTCAACTTGCCTCCAAATGTCACGGGCAGCGTGACCTTACCCTTCGGTTGACTTCTTCCCGGGTTGACCCCTTGGAACGTGCCCGTCTCTTCGAGGTCTCCATCAGGAATCTGCAGCCTTTTGATCACAATGGGCGAGATCAAGTTCAGACCGGCCCCGCCATCAACCAACATTTTCATCACCTTGAGGTTGCGTATTGTTGGTGAAACCAACAGCGGCAAACACCCGACCGCAGTTGTGCGATCAGGGTAGTCCTCGGTGTCAAAAACAATAGGCGTGCTGGACCACTTCAGTGGCCTTTGAGCATCGAACGATGGTTCTGCTGCTATGATCTCATGCGCCCACTGCTTGAGCTAGCGGTGAGAGGTGTGCAGCGAGGCGCCACCGTCGACACACATGGCCTCTGTAGCTTTCTGGAACTCATGCTCGCCGGACTCGTCGTCCTCGTCACGATCATCGTCTTCTTGCTTCTTGTCGCGGCCCCGGGTGGGCCTCTCTTGCTGGTTATCCTTGCCGCGGGGACCTCCTTCACCGCCACGCTTCTTGCCGGATCCTTCGGGACCATCCTGACCCTTCTCCTTGTCCCGCCTCTCATATTCAGCTTTTTGCTTCCCAGCAAGCAGCTCAACTTGTCGGCAATTCTGGAGGTCGTGGCCCTTGGTGCGGTGGATCTTGCAGTATTGCTTGTCGGAGCTTCCTGGCTTGTCGGCGGCTGCCAAGGCCTGGCAAGTGGCGCACCCGGCAATTTCCTTGCCGGGGTCATCCGCCTTGGCCTTTTTGGCAGCGCCGGTGTCCTCGGATCCCTCGATGGCAAGCACGGTCTTGCCCTTGCGCTTCCTGTTGCGGTGTCGGCCCTTCTTCGTCGGGGCGGCTGCGTCTTCGTCTGTGGAGTCGGTTTCCACACCGGCGTCCTTGCCGGGGTACTTCCTCCCCTCTTCAGCTCGAGCGCACCTATCGGCCAGAACATAAAGTTCGGCCACATCTTTGACCTTGTTCATCGCCAGCTCTTCACGCATCTTGCAGTTGCGCACATTCTGATGGAATGCGCTGATCACGGCGGCGGGATGAACATCTGGGATGTTGTACTGCACTCGGCTGAACCTCTGTATCTACTTGCATAGGTTTTCTCCTTCCTTCTGGGGGATGATATGGAAATCGCTTGCCTGGCCATGGGCTTGGTGGCTTCCAGTGAAGGCGCCAACGAACTCACGACACAAATCCGACCAAGAAGAAATGGAATCCGCCGGCAAGTGCATCAACCATGACATGACATTGGGTTTAAGTGCCAACGGGAAGTAATTGGCAAGCACCTTGTCGTCGCGAGCTCCAGCAGCTTGCATCGCGATGGTGTAGATGCTGAGGAACTCCGACGGGTGGGTCTTGCCGTTGTACTTCTCGCCAACGTCGGGCTTGAACGTGTGGTGGGAGGGCCACTTGAACTGTCATAGTTCAGGGGTAAAGGCTGGGCAACCCACCTCGTAAGGTAGGCCGCCAGAGCCTCCCAGTGCTGGGTGGTCCATAGTGGGCCCCACCCGCCTGTCTGACTGGTGGCGTGCTTCGTGCCGGCGCTCGATGGTGGTTCGAGCGTCTTCATGGGCTCGCTCCCGAAGAACTTGGCACTGATCGCGGTGGGTCCGTGGGTCAGATGATGCTATGGAAATGTTATCACAAGCATCATCACGACGGGCCGACACCCGCAGTGGCTGGCGTGGGGGAGGAGAGTGCACCGTGGCCACAGCACCCCCGGTCCTTCCACCACTGGCATGCGGTGGCTTGACGGAGCACCGGCCTGAGGGCCCCGCTGGTCGCGGCTCATCTTTGTTGGCAACGCCGACGAGGCTCCGGATGGTGGCTCTCCACTCATCAAGCTTTTCCGTAGCAGGAGGAAAGTCGAGGAGCAACTGCGCGCTAAAGCTTCTACTGGCGTAGGTGGCGGCGAAAGCTGTGTGGACCGTGACACGCTCCGACTTCTAACCACGTTAGAAGGAGCTCCATCGCGGCCTTGCGGCTGCGTGCCATTTTCGCCAGTGCCTCGGCGTGCATGCTGGCCTTCTATGTCCCACGAACGAGGCACATGACTCTTCCCACGACGCGCTCTTCCCAGGTTGTGCGCGACGAGCAGCGTCACCACGCTGGTCTGGCGCGCCAAAGATGTCGGGGGAAACGACACCTATGGAATCATTGGGATCCCTTCTACGGTTGGCGGGCGCGGGGTTGTGCAAAGAGCGGGTCTGGTAGTTAGCACAAAGATCGTTTACCCAGGTTCGGGCCGCAAGGATGCGTAATACCCTAGTCCTGCTTTGGTGTATATTTGAGTGTTCTTGAGCTCTTGAACTAGCTGCGGTGCGTGCGTAGTCCAAAAGATCCGAATCCTGCTCCCGTACGCCTCGAGCCTCCTATTATAGACGAAAGGGGTTGCCACAGTGGCACACAGGAGGTGGAAAGGTATACAGTGTACAAGCTTATCACCTGTCATTACGGGACAAGGCGCATTAAATGCGCTCCTTAGGTGTCCCGTTGCTTTATTGGGGACGGAGCGAGGCCTGTCCCATCTGTCGCCGCTCCGCCTCGCTTCGACATGCGTCCAGGCTATCGAGGTATGCAACGCCACGTAGGCTGGTTGGCTGCTGAGATGGCATGGTGGTAGGGTCTTCACGAAGATCGGCATGCCACCACGTAGGTGCTTGCTGAGTTGGCATGGGGGCCGCGCGTCGCCACGCAGGTGCCTGGCCAGTTTGGTTGGGTTGGCAGCTGTACGAGAATGGCGGTGGAGTCTTGGCAGACGTGGGCGTGGCTGTGGCCCTATAGGTGCCCTCGGTAAGGGTCCTGCCGGGGCCCCAACAAGGGTCTTGCCGTGGCATCGCGGTCGTCCCCGGCAAGGATCTTTCCGGGGGTCTCATGGATTTCCTCGGCAAGGATCTCGTCGAGGATCATTGTCTTCTGGTCCTCATCTGATCTTGTGTGCTTATGATCTTCACAAAGATCTGCATGCCACCATGGGGGTGCCTCCCGAGCCTTGGTTCCAATGTGGTTGATGGTGTTGGAACTGGCTTTGGGTGAGTTTCCCCGGCAAGGGTCTCACTGGGGGGGGTCCACTTTGCCCTCTTGCTCTTTGTGTCTCTGGTCTTGGCATTGCTTTGCCCGTCTTGTGCCTTTGGCTTCCCTCCTCCGCCCTGCTAAGTGTGGCCGCAGGTGCGGCTCTGACTGCCCGTGCACAAGTAGAGGGGAAAAAGGGGAGCCCCTACTTTTGTACACCGACAAACAGGCACCTTATTGGATGAACAGGATAGGCCATCTGCCTTTGACTCCTTGAGCTCAGAATAGTCATTAGGATCATATTCTGAATACGAATCTATAGGTCGGGAGCATGTGGGTTTCATTGCATCCACAATGGAACTCAATCCCTTGATGCCAAGTTTGTTACCCATTGAACTGTTCCGCAATATTCTTCTGATGCGCGCATTCTTATATTCATTGTGATTACGTACAATATTTGTAAAGCATGAAAACACAAATAGTAGTGAGATTATCTTTGTAATGCAGAGGATATTGTAATATAATAGAGGCTCCCTGTAAACCCTTATGTGCTATCACTAGATTCTGATGAGAGAGCCCATGTGTGCTGTAATATGGTGAGGAGATTAATATAATCTGGCACAATTACACACAAAAATAGGCTCCCTGTTGGGGGCCCCAGATGTAAGGATAGTTGGCAGATGATAGGTTCATAATATACCGTATAGAAAGTTCATTGCCAAACCATGATAACGAGAGCGCAGAGCCAGTAGGCAGATCATAGTGTAGATAATAGGGGTACACCATAACCACCATAAATAAATCGGGAAAGCGGAACTGGCTGGAAAACATAGGGTTTTGCCGCTACTAATATGCAGCCTATCGATCACCTACAGGCCAGCTCTATTCATCTGAAGGCGCACAGCTGTTACTATCAGTTTAGTCTATCAAAGACCGCGCGGCTCCCACCATTTTCGGGGTATTATGGCAGACCAACTCGAAGTGCGAAATCATTTAGCAGAAACGGCCCAATAGAGGTGTCGACTGCAGATGTCCCTGCTCCCCTTCCTGACAAGGAACATACTGTGCTTCCCACATAGAACACCGCACGGGCCGCCGGCCGAACCACCGGCCCCCATCGCCTGTGTTCCTCCGCCACCCCCACCCCCAGCCCCGCCACCACATGCGTCGAGTTTTCTTCGTTCGGCGAGGCCCCACCACCGCCCCCACAACCACCGTCCCCACCCGAGCCCCTTCCTTCGCACCGGCAAACTCCGGTGAGCTCTCAAAAATCGACTGACCTAATTTTGAAATTTAGTCTACTGTCATTTAACTAGTGTGGAATATAAAAGGGGAAAACCATAAGCATTGCGAGTATAGTGTTGAGCATGCCATGGCGGATCTGAAGGTGCAAACCGGACAAAGGCAACTTCGCAACCAATGTTTGCTTTCAACTAACAAGTAATTGATGGACAATCAGAGTAAAGCAGTGGCGATCTATTTTCTTGCTGCGATAAATAAGTTGAGCAGATACGAAAGAGTACTTCCTCTGGTGCGGCGCCGTGTATGCATCTACTGAAAATTTGACGGTGCTGTGGTAGCGATGGCTGTCGGAGGCGTGGAAGCAGATCTAGGAGGGTAGACGGTGGCGGCGGGGTGTGGTGGACGAGACGGTCGTGGGAGCGGCGCCGACAAGGTGGACGACGGCGGGGATGAAGTGAGAGGACGGGATGCAAGGATCACGGTCCGAAGCCATGGATGAGAGAGGTCGATCTCTTGTAATGGCCGACGCCGTCGGGGTATCAGCTCCGACATGGTGGAGGAGGACGGCGGTGGATGGGGTGGCGGACGGAGGAGGCTGGGGTGGAGAGGCTGTTTTGGCGCCCACGGAGTACGAATGGGGAAATTGAGGGAGAGAGGAAGGGGGAACCATGTCTTCAAGGCGCGCTTGTCTCAAATGCGAGGAAATTTACTAACTTAGCCCCCGTTTAAAATTTCCTACATCACAGCAATATTAGTCGGTTGGGGATAGGACTGTAATCTCGCATACACCGAATATTTGCCGACGAGAGTTTATTTTTGCACCCGCCGTGTATGAATCGGGGAGGGAGTCGATTTCGGCCGAGGAGACACTGTGTTTTGGCGCCCACCGTGTATCAATCCGGGTGAGAGGCGGTTATGTCACGTCTGAGTGAAATTACAAACCTACCCCTATCGAAACCTATAGAAATCGAGCCGATAGGTTTTGCGTGGCAGGGATAGGCAGTAATTTCCATCTCGCAGATTTTGGTTTCAGGCGGTTACTGCGACTTTCCCCGCTTCGTTCAAATTTTTGCAGAGCAAGAGTGCACGTTTACCGTGCCAACTCAATTCGAATCCAGTTTGTATTCTATTTTTGTTCGGGCAGGATCCATTTTCGATTGGAATAAAATTCTATATACATCATTTTATATATATATACTTTCAAAAGCACAACACCCTTTATACATAAATATGGTTTACAAATGGCATGATCTCAGATTAATAAGGCTGTATCCATCTTAATTAGGATTTTCAAATATTTGAAACCACTTTATTTTGAAATCCAATGTATGCATTCCTTGCTAACTGTCTCCAATTAATGTGTGTTTCATGCGGGTTTTTATTTTTTACTTCTCAAACATGTATAATGTGTTTCACACACGCAACATATAGTGTAATCCCGTTTAGACATTAATTGCATATAAACCATGCATTGTCTCTAATTAAAGAATCTATGGATCACTAATATTGATAAACTATATAACATTACACGTGTCCCCAAATTCAAATGAATATGCATGTTTGATACACCAATTTGCGTTATGATATTATCGATGTCGTGATCTCCAGTTTAAATATTTGAATCCCCTTTAATCCAGATATTCGTCTCATATAGCTATCACTCATGCTTATATAGGAGTATCTCTCTAGACCTATACGCGTTCATCGTCTCTCGGGTATCTCTCGTGCTACCTGTATGTCGACAATGATCTTTTATCTTCGTAACACACTGACGGTACTCTCTCCCTCGACCTCCATCACTCTATCTCTCTCTAAGTATATCTCGCTCCCTGCTATGTGTCTCTAACTATGATTCTCCATGTGAAATCTCTTTCTCTCACACAAACACAAACTTCGTCTCCCGGGGTCTCATTTCTCTCTACTATTCCCCTGTGTGCCACTCGCACACACCCTCTCACACAGAGATGTCTTTCGCTCCTTAGGTATGAGAAGCTACGACTCTTCCTCTTAAATATCTCTTTCTCACACACAAACACAAACTCTGTCTCCCAGGGTCTCATATCTCTCCACCATTCTCTTGTATGTCGCTCACACACACTCTCTCTCCCTAGAGATATCTTGCGTTCCCTCATATGTCTCTCTAGCTATCACTCTCGTTGTGAAATATCTTTCTCTCTCGCAGACACAAAACTCCGTCTCTCGGGATCTCATTTCTCTCTGATATTTGTTTGTATGTGACTCACATGCACCCTCTCTCTATCTCTCTCACACCCACACACATAACTCAGCCTTCTGATCCACTCGACTCCTATCTCTAACGCACACTAGCTAGCATCTTTATCTTTCTATTTATCTGTTTCTCCATCAACCTTCTTTCTCGCCATCACTCTTGCTTTCTATCACGCACACTATGTATGTTTCTCTCTACATGCAGTCAAGTGCCCTCTTTTTATCTTTCTCTCACACACACATAACTTCACCCTCTGAACCACCCGGCGGTCATCTCCAACACTCAAACTAGCCGATGTCCCTCTAGCTAGCATTTCCATCTCTGTATCTATCTGTAGTTTCTCCATCAACATTTCTTTCTCGCACGCACTCTTGCTTCCTATCACCCACACTATATATGTATCTCCATACATGCATTTATAGGTTGATCTCTTTTGCACAATCGTTGTGTCTCACTCCCTCTGCTCGCCATAGATGCATGCTCCAACCCACGCCACTATCTCTTAAAGACAAAAACACATGCTCAATTGTCGGGCCTTCGTCCCTGCACTCTCACATGCATGCATATTGTCAAACCGATCCGTCTCTCCCATGTCATTGATCTTATGACTTATGTCTTCTTTCTTTTATCTCGATCATGCGCGCGCGCACACACACACACACATCCATGTATACATGTATACCTATGCACATGCACGTTCAAGGTCTCTATGTCTCCATATGTAGTTAATTACCCTCAACCCTAACGCCACATCGAATCTTCTCTTCTTGTGTGCACATAACTTCCGTCTGGATGGGTAAAACACACGCTCACACTTAACAATCTCCTTCTAGCTACCCCCCCCTCTCACTCTTCCGCTATATCCCCGAAACTAATAAGACCATCGCTTCGTTTAATTCCCGCCTACATGCACCATCGATATATAGTAGTCTTCCTCGGTGTCTCTTGAACAAACACGTTCTCTCGATGTCGACTCCTCTCACGCACATACACCTTCTCTTCCCTCTCTACGGGCCTTTTCTCTCTCGCACCCCATCGTTGGTGGCCTCTGCCATACACATCACCTCTCTATGATGAAACCACGCACACTTAAATTACATCCGCCACCGAGGACCCCATGTCACACACACACGCACCCACCCACCCCCCACACAGACGCACGCATGCACCCACCCACCCCCCCCCACACACACACACAGTAAGACTCCATCTCACACACACACATGCACCCACCCACCCACCACCCCCGAGACACACATGCACACACTAAGACTCCATCTCACACACACATGCTCTAGGCGGAGCATTTGTTCCTACCACCCATCGTCCAACCTTACCCGTATGATAAACAATCACCTTAATTTACTTGTATAACATGGACAAATTTCACTTTACTTTAGTAGTTAGCAAACTTATCATCTCTACTCTTATAAAAAACCTAGTTGGTGATGATGGTGTGCCTACCATCTTGTAATATAGACCATCCGATCTATATCTGACGGATAGAAAGCAAACTATGATAATTTTACAAAATATTCGCGCACCTCTCTCCACATCCTTATCTCCCACAACCTCATTGTTGAGCAATTAAAAAAGGAAGTCTTTGGAACAGTCTAGCATGGTGGCCGCTGCCGCCTGCCGGCGCCGTCCATCCCCATGCCTCCGCCCAGTCCGACCACCAGTCACCACCACGCTCCACTCCTCCTCACCTTATCTCTCATCTTTCATTTTTTCGATGAAATTCTCGAGATACCAGTTTTCCGATAAAATTCTCGAGATATCATTAGTTTTTACACATGGGATTACTCCTGCATGGGTCAATCACAACAGGTGTTTTGTAAAAAAATGCATATTGATGCTCCGTGCAATGCACGAGCATCTTGCTTGTAATTATATAACGCAAATCACGAGCAGGAAGTGACATTTTTTTACACAGCCACGTTAACATGGCCACGTAAATCACTAGCTAAAGTGTAATACCATTATACTTATATCCCGATGCAAAAGGTTGAGTACATGTCCGAAGAGTAGAGTTGCACATACGCACTCTGACTCTCAGAATCTCACACACACCAGTTACGTGACGCCCACTTAAGAAGACACGTATGTTACAATTAGTGCACTCGCGGGTACACGTGATGGTGCGCATTTATTTAAGCCGGACGGCGAACCCAAACAGTAGCTGCATTCATTCCCCTCCCGCCGCCTCTTCTCTGGTCACCGTCGCCCGGTAGCCATGGCCCAGCCGAAGATAACGACATACGCCATACTCTCGCCGGAGCGGCGCTTTAATCTAGAAATTTTAGTGGTCATGCATGCATCTTTTTGTGCTAGCACTCCTATATAAGGGTTGATCGGTTGCTTCCCGCGGACGTGCGTGGGCGGTGGAAGAGGAAGGAGAAGGGAAGCGGGCTGTGGAGTAACGTTTTTACCATGATTTCTTAGGAAACTGAGTGCAATAATCGAGTAGTTTTGCAAACTACCAGTACTACACCTGAAACGATTCGAAACCAATACTCCCTTGCCAGCGCGCGCTTCCCGCATGAAATGGTCAGCGTCTCCCTGGAGAGTCAGTGCCGCATTAATGCCCGGCCAGAACGGAGGCGACCTCTCACTGGCGCCGGCTTTGAAGCAGCGCAATGGCCAAGAGAGCGCCGCTTCCTGGTGCACGCGACTGCTCCGCGTCGAGGCTGGCCATAGTTTGGATGAGTCTCCATCGTGGGGAGTCACACTAACTGCGATGATATGGATCGTTCCATCTATGAAGAACACGTGAGACTGGAACAACGAGATGGACATGTACCTAGGAGTGGACGTGCGAACTTGAGTAATGTAGCGCAGTAAGTGAAGTAGAAAGGCACAAATAGTATGAACATGCGTGGCATATAGGCATTTGTCTCTTACTACGTACCACTAAATGTTGTACGTGCAATGCACTGTGATGTAGTACGTGCCTAAGTACTCTACTACTACTATATTAATTGGAGGCACATATTAGGTTTTATATTCGTTTACGTGTATGCCCCGAGACCTTCCAACTAGACATGTCTTTCTCTCTGGGTCACGCTTTGTATCGTTCATACCACTAGTACTACTACGTGTGGTCTCCGACCCAGAAGTGGAAGAAGTGGAGACGCTCCACCACGCTGTTCATGTCCCACTCCTTTCGCTGACGTGTGGGACATCGAGCACGTGCCGTGTTTGGCACTCCTTCGTTGTAAGAGTTGAAATGCTAGCATTCATCAGGAAAAAAAATTCAGAAGTGATACTATACCACGCGGTTTCCTTGCTCCTCGATATCGGAAAGAATACTTCCGTTCGCCAACATGTGGGACGTCGACCATCCTGGTCCACTTGCCATGCACGCAGAACTCCAAGGGAGAGTCACCCCGGTCGTCGTGCCGCAGTAATAATGACTAATGAGCTATCAAATCATAGGCCCAACCTTTCCCACTGTGAAGTTGCTCGGACGAAGGAACCATCATGACTTCGTTAAATTCCGCTTCTTGAAGAAAACTACTGTACCAGCAGTACTGCTAGCTACATTAGTTACTCCAGCAGAGGACTCCTTTCGTTCATGGGATAGGAATTTTATAGAAATATGAAAATCATAGGAAGTGAGATGACATGCATCTCAATTCCTATAGAGAAAGAGATGCCATTTGATGCATAGGATATGAATTTTTCCATTGAGTCTAGGCTAATGTACTGGTAGTTTGCTCTAAAAACAACAGTAGTAAATAGTAGTACTGGTACATGCTCGTACTCAAACACAGACACACACACACACTAACTACTAGTACTACTACTTCTCACATGCTAGCCAGACGCCGTTGTTCTCCTTCTCGGCTTTGTCGGCGACACCCCACCGTGCTTGGATCTCCGCTGACCTCTCCGCAGCAGCGCGTGCATCCTCTTCTTTCTTGCGGCGGCGGGCCTCTCTTTTCTTGAGTGCTTTCTGACTTCTCCGCTCCCTCTGTGCGGCTTTGGCCGCCTCTTGCTCTACCGCCCATTCGGCCTTGGCAGCTTCAAATTCAGCCCACGTAGGTGTGAGGTCACGAGCGGTGATGAACTCGGCACGGCGGGATGCCATCGCTTCCCTACCATTTTGTGTGCGGTCTTGGGCGGCGAGGAACTCGGCGCGGCGGGATGCCATTGCTTTCTTACCAGTTAGTGTGCGACGCGGTGGCATGAACGGCGCTTGGTGAGAGCTCTGGGGTGGGGTGGCCGGACAACCATATAGTGCATTGGTTTGTCAAGAGCTCAAGGACAGAAGACGAAGGAAATTTGGATTCCCCTTTAATCCTGGTCATTTATTACCAAGTAAAATGCACTGGCGGTCATCGAACTTGTGTTGATAGCTCACTTTGATCATTATTATATTATACGTGATGCACACATTAGCGCACACCGTCCATAGAGGCAAGTAGCATGTAGGCGTGCAGACACTCACGCTCACGTTGTCAAACCATGCTAATGCATGCACGTCGCCCTCTCAATCAAAGTCCTGCTCATGGCGCAACACAAATGGCGAGCCCGTCACCTGCGCGCCCCGACGGTGCCTGACATTACTGTTTAGACGTTTGACGGAGGCCTCCGCGAACGCCGAGCATGTATTCACCTGGCTCAACACCAACGGTCATACTCGGGACTCGGCGCCTTGCTCATGTATATCGTCCATCACACCGACAATATATAAAACAGCCTAGCTAGAGAGGGTACTATGGTATGGAGTATGTACTATCGTGAGCGACCGATCATAGTGCCACTGCACACGAGTGTGTGTCTGATCGATTCGTCCATTATTCTTAAGTTATGCATGGTTGTGTGGTGTCTAATGGTGGTCGTCGAAGGCTAGCTGGTGACAAGACAAGTTGCATGGACGCCTGGTTGTCAATACGTGCCGCATACACTTAAAAGGCTCGTCATCCATGAGTTCACATTTTACCACCACGCCAGCGTCTGACCGCCCTGGCCTACCGAAACCCCTTCTATCGCTAGCGCGCGCTTCCCACCTGAAACGTCACCGTCTCTCCAGAATGTCAATGCCGCATTCACCGGACTTAACTGCAGGTGCGATTGGTGTGTCACTGACATGCGGGCCAGATGCCCGTTGGCCCACATGTCAGTGACCCAACGCACCTCCAGTAATGTCACTGAAGCAGCGTCCGCACTCATGCCCGACAAACCTACTCCGGCGCCAGCCGTCCATCCGTCTGCCACAGCTCATTGCCATTCGCCCGCTATATTAACTTGAGCCCCAGCTCTGAGCCATAGCCAAAGACCCACACTCATTCTCCTCCGGTCCCTTCCTTCTGTCGGCACCACTCCAACCATGGCCTCCTGGTGCTCCAAAGCTCTCTTGGACGTACCGTCGCATGAGCAGACGAAGGACATCGGTGGCTCCGCACCGGGGGTGCTCCAAAGCTCTCTTGGACGTACTGTCGCAGGAGCAGATGAAGGAGATCGCCAGCTCCCCCCCGGCCGCCCTCCGCCACCACTACCATGAAGCCGGCGCGCGTGCGCGGGCGCAACTGGCAGCGAGGAAGAGTACTACACGGTAGGTCGCCGCCGCTCTGGTCCCAGGAAGGCCACCGCTCCTCCACTCAGTCAACACCAAGCTTGGTGGGATAAACATCGGTGGCCGATTAGCCGCTTGACGGCGACGTGGAGGCGGAAATCTTCAGAACCTTATGCTCCGGAGGAGGAGGTTATCGAGGCGGATGAGGAGGAGGCAAAGGCAATGGCTGGCTTTCTCGGGTTCATGGCCGGACATGGTGGTCGGGCGCCGGCGATCGTTTAGATTAGGTTTACAGTAGGTTTTAGTACGGTTTGTGCGAAATATGTAATGAATTTCGTCTAGTTTGTAGGAAAAGTTTTCGAAATGTAATGAATTTCATCCGGTTAATTTGAAATTTGCTTTGTTTGCACGAATTTCGTCCAGTTAGTTCATATAGTTGTCGAAAGGTATGCGGGCAGCACTGGATGGCATCCATCAGTGTCCTCAGAAAGATGCTGGTGTAAATTTGTGGGCCAGCGCTGGAGATTAACATTGCTCCATTATTTGGCAGGGAACAGTTATCCCTCGATCAAAATCAGATCCGCCGTGTTTCGCACTCCTCCCACGTAAGAGTGTAAACTCTTGCTTGCATAAAAATGGAGCAAGTAGACGGCACTGTAGCACATCATATCACTCAAACTAGCCGGCCTAACGCGCGGGAAAGCACCGCCCTCGTCATTTTGTTCTGGATTTCTATCGATCGATCGCACGAAAATGTTTCGCTTTGCAAGTTCAAAAGAAAAGGTAGCACACTTACGACTCCTACGTGTCGCACCCCCGACAGTCCGGCTCGCACGCCGCTCACCAGAAGGGACACGCGCTATCTTGCAATTTCACTGACATGTGGGACTGCAATTGAATAAACCGTCGATAGCCGAAATCTAATCGCTCGGCGGGCGTCAGCTGAGAAGAAAGAGACGGGGGAGGGAGAAGAGATCGCCCGCCCGCCGCGCATGGACTCCAAGAAATATATGGTGATAATGTGAGGTGGGCCATGCGGGAGTCCGGACCGCTTCCAAGCCCTCCCCCCTCAGACGCCAACTGCCCGCATTCATAGTAGCAAGTAGTACCAGTAAAATACTGGCCTATAAGCCCGCTTATGTGGAGGAGAGAGAGGCATTGACAAAGTCAAGGAGTGGGCTCTGCAAGAGCCCGTCTCTACACGTGCTCCTAGGTATTAAAAAACTGATTCTAAAAAAAGAGGCATAAAAAACAATTGTGTCTAAAAAAGAAAGGTAAAAAACTTTTGAGAGGAAATAGATAGAGAGAAAGTGAGAAAAAGTTGTAACCTTTATAGGCAACCTTATAGTCAACACTATGGTAGTATTACATGAGGAAGGAGGGAGTGGTGCACATGCCAAGTTCACTGGGCTGCCGTGTTTCACACTCCTCCGTCGTAACAGTGGAGACAATAGCTTTCATCAAAAATAAACAATGAATACTCGTTGCTCGTCCTCTATATCGGAAAAGAATACTTTCCATTCGCCGACATGTGGGACGTCGACCATCCTGGTCCACCTGCCATGCACAAAATTATCCTGGTCCACCTCGGTCGTAGCGCAGGCCTAACCTTTCCCGCTGTAAGTTGGTCGAACAAAGGAACCATCATGACTTCGATGATTTCCACTTCTTCAAGAAAACTTACTGTACCCGCAATACTGCTACCACACGCGAAGACTGGACAGCACTGTACCACGTCATATCACTGAAACCCACTAGGCCAAACTAGCCCGCCTAGGATTCCTGTACTCCCTCCGTTTCAAAGTTAGTAGTACAAAGTTGAGTCATCTATTTTGGAACGGAGGGAGTACGTCTCTGTACTGCTATGATTTTGTGTTGTACGTCTCTGTACTTTTGCTACAATTTTCCTACCCTATGAACCAAATGAGGCCTCAATGTATCCGTGTCGACTATTGTCTGATCGATCGCTAAGCCTACAATTTTAGGAGCTTGGGCTATTGGCCGATCGACGACGGATAAGTATAAGCGTACCACAAGCTCATCAGCCCCAACGTTTCTCTTCGGTGAGTGTTTTGCAAGTACTATAGCTGGCACAGTAGCTAGCCTACTAACACCAAGAATCATCAAACAAGCCCTGCTGATATGATAAACAGTTCGAACTTACATCTAAGCGTGCAATATATTACATCAAAAGCTGGTGAGGATAAATCTGTTTCCATAACTCGGAGAGGGTTCGCATGATTCACTATCAAACAAAAGTAGCAAGTACCGCCCACACAAGACAGTGCACTAGCCCTAAGATGGTTTGATAACACGCATCGTTCTGGTAATTAAACACAGGGCAATGCAAACTACCCTGAAGGATTAGCGCGACCAACTATTTCTTGTCATCGATCTCTCGGGCAATGACCACAGCACGGACAGCGGCATGGGAATCGATCTCTGGGGCGATGTCCACAGGACTGACCGCGACATCGGAATCGATCTCTGGGGCGATGTCCACAGGATGGACAGCGGCATCGGAATCGATCTCCGGGGCGATGTCAACAGGACGGACCGCGACATCGAAAACGATCTCTGGGGCGTTGTCCACAGGACGGGCCGCGACATCGGAATCATCAAGGACGTCCACCGGCACCTGCACAACCCTAACATATTAGCAAGCACATTGCAAATAATCAAAAACCACAACTATGGTAAGCCATTATTTTTTACCTTGTGCAGCTCACCGGGGGATCCCATCCCTCCGGGGGCCATCTCCTCGTCCTCGATGGGGGCCATCACCTTGCCAGGGGAATACTGCTTCTCAACGGCGACTATCTCCTCAAACTCGGCCTTGAGCCTCGCATAGGTGGCCATTAGAGTTTCTGGGGTAGGCACGGTGGGGCCCTTGCTGTTCTTCCAACTTTCTTTGAGGAGTTCGTCCGCCAACGTCGTCAACTCTTTGGCCAGTGCTTGTTTCTTGGAGTTCTTCGTCTCCATGGGTTGGCCCGCCAACATGGTCAACTCGTTGGTCGGTGCTCGCTTCCTGGAGATCGCTGTCTCCAGTGGGTTGTCCGCCGGCAACTCTTTGCCTAGTGCTCCAGGATCCATCAATGAACTGACAAACAAAAAGCAATCGAAAGGAAACCACAATCGCAATGAAAACAGGAAAAGAATAGGCTGTGAGAATCGGTCGGTGCTTCGCAAAAAGAAGATTCTTGGAATGAAAATATAGCAGCATCACTGATTCGCCCACCTTTCCTTCGTCGGTACAGAAGAAAAATGGCAGAAGTGAGTAGCCTGGAGTGAGGTTTTCTTCAAGAAAGGGGAGAAAGGGCTTCAACGAGCATTCCAGTGAAATAATGGTTGCTTCGTCCAGTCCAACTTCAAGGCCACTTCGAGGCCACTTTACCACTGCTGGTAAAGGTGGGTTTTGTGATATGACGGGTCATGACGACCACACCGGGGTGATCGACGAGTCTCGACTGTAGCACCTCGCTGTGATTTGGTGGATGGCACGCAGGCCCGGATGCTTTGATGTCCAGCATGTAGATAGAGCGGCTAGTCATATAGGAGTGCTCAATATTGTGAACCGCGACCAAGGCGGAGAGGAAAATGAGAGAACTACGTAATTAATGCATGAGTTTAATTAGGGTAGTTTTGTAAAGTATGAGATATATTCCTCCAATCACAAAATGCCTTGGTTGATGAGATTTGAGATTTGAGCCAGTACTGCACGCGGTGTAGTCACTTGTTGAAACCTCTAGAAAGGCACCGCGCGCATGGGCGAGGGAGAAGGCGTGTACTAGTAAAATCAAGCTTCTCCTCGTTGTACGAGTTGACGCGACACATCATAGCACTGGCCCCACATGGTTGCCTCTAAACTTGGCTGAAAGACCCGCAGTGTACAATACTCCATTTGCTGCAACCTCTAACATTTACCCCACCACAAATTAAAATATATATTCCTGTCTTGACCAGATGAGCATGCAAACAAGAATCACCAGGATGACAGGTAGGGCTAGAAGATTATTTTAATCAAAAAAAGAAAGCATGGAGCCGACCCCAACGATTTTAAGCTTACAAGCACGGTACATGCTATCCTAGACTACTCTACACATGAAACTGCCACACGAGTGTCCGGGCTGCGCTTGGCTCTTCGCCTCTTTGGGAAGTCGAACAATGATGGAGTAGTACTGCAGTGGAGGAGTACTACAGTATGCTTCTGGCCATCTGACACCGATTGAACTGCTGCATGTCCACCGCGTGCGGGAGGGAGAGCGTGTAGCGAACGAAAGCTTCTCCTAGTCCTGCCAGCCACCACGCTCATGGGCGAGGGAGGGACGCAGCTTCATTGACTTACTGCTCCTACCTTTGCGTCTATGACAGGCGGGCCCAACAGGTGGGTGGCCCACCTGTCATGCAGCCAAAGGCAAGTGCGGTTAAGGCAAGAGGGCGTTGTAGTAATCAAACTTCTCGGTCTTGTACGAGTTGACGCGACACATCAAAGCACTGCACTCGATATATTTCAATAATTTGCGTTTACTGATGCATTAGTTACTCCCTCCGTTCCTAAATATAAGTCTTTTTAGACATTTCAAATGGACTACAACATACGGATGTATGTAGACATATTTTAGAGTGTAGATTCACTCATTTTGCTTCGTATGTAGTCACTTGTTGCAATCTCTAAAAAGACTTATATTTGGAAACAGAGGGAGTACAACGCATGCATGCATGCCGTGACTTTCCTTTTGATGCTCGCATGTGTTGATTTGATGCACCTTGCCAAATTTTGACTATGAATTTAACTAACCAAATGTTCATGCATGTCACAAAAAATTACGGGGCTGTTTGGATTGTGACTATGTTTGCCTTATGTTGCCACATTATTTTTGCCACACTTGCCTAACTTGAGTTGCTCAAATTGTTAGACCCACTTTGGTTTTCCTAAGGGAATCTTGCCACACCTTTTGTGTCTATGACATGTGGGGTTTACTGCTAATAAAAAAATTCTTGTCTTAGGTGTGGCTAGAACCAAACACCCACCTAACTTGGTCAAATTTGCCTAAGGTGAGGTGTGGCAATATGTGGCTGGAAACCAAACAGCCCCTACTTCATTGAAAACTATGTTCAAATACGAATCAAACGATATAATTTTTGTTAACATGCACTAACATTTTGTCAGTTAAATCTTTGGTCAAAATTTAGCACCAATTACAAAGGGGCCCAACAAATATTGTACTCTCACATTTTTTTTGAGGATACTCCCACATACTCCATCCGTTCCCAAATATAAGTCTTTTTAGAGATTCTAACAAGTGACTACATACGGAGCACAATGAACGAATCCATACTTTAAAATATGTCTACATACATCGTATGTTGTAGTCCATTTGAAATGCCTAAAAAGACTTATATTTAGGAACGGAGGGAGTAGAAAATATAAATAATAATGCATGTTGGGGCAGCCCACGTTTTCGATAATTTTAGCCATGGGCTTGTTCACAATTTTTACGAGGGGGTGGTTGTTCATTTAATGGAGGGTCTTGTACCAGACTTGAACGATACAAAGTGCGACCTGGCACTCCGTAACACCACTTGGAATAAGCGGGTAGCTATCTCAAAAAACAATCAACAACTAAAAAAATGGCGACCTGGCACGTACACAATTTTAAAGGATTGTTTTGATGGAGTGAAAAAGGAAAACTACCCCACTACATATATATAGGCCGGAGCCTCCGCGCTTGCTTGCTAGGGTTGCTCGATTCACACACTCTCATCCTCTCCAGATCTAAACAAGATAGCGGTGGTAACACTGTCTTTCTCCCTTCAAAAAACACTGTCTTTCTATCCTCACCGCTAGTTACAGATCCGGGCGTATCCCCCTCCGCCGGTGAAGGGGAGGAGGGGCAGCATTTAGGCCGTCGTCGACAGCGAGGGAGGAGACCCACTGCCGGCCGCACCGTTATCTCTGGCCGAGCGGCGGCGCGGGAGGTCCTCCGATCCCTTTGTCGTTGCCCTAGTGTGGGCGGATCCGGCGTCCCGCCGCCCACCTATCCACATCCCGACGACCTTCAGGTATATCTTCCTTCGAAACCACCTTAGCTCTACTTCCCCAGCTCGCTACGTCGCTGCATGTGCATCATTTTCTGCCTCTCAGCCCCTCTCGATCGGATGGTCCAACGTCACCTATTTTTCTTCTTCTATTGTTAGAGGTAAAGCTACTTCATGGAGTCGAATCTTGTACTTGGTTCAAACAAGAAATAAAGTGGGGGTGGGGGAATTTAGTCTGTACATCAGACTTGGTACAAACAGGAAGGAAAGGGGTGAAAGTAGTACATATTGGTCATCCAACCGGTCTCTTGGTCGAAAAGGGAAATATCGGGGTAATGTTGTACACAGTGGTATGACCAGGACTAGATTTGCTATCCACACATAGGAGTAGGTGGCTAGAGTGAACAAAAATGGGACCAACCCAGATATGTTTCTTGGGTGTTTGTTTCTCGGGGCAACAAACTCTGAAACACCACTTTATGCCCCTGTTTAGGTACATGGTGCTGGACTGCTGGTGCACCCACTGTCCCATGCCCTTATACCAAATATTTAGCTGTTCTTAATCTAAAGCCCCTGTTAAAATGAAGCCATGCCACTGTTATAAGCCATGACAAGTTTAGCCAAATGTTTTTGCCTGTAATTGTTTGAGACTCTGACTGTTTCCATTGTAGCTTTTTGTGCAAACAGGGATATCCATTTCACCAGGTTGCTGTTGTGACCTTTTGGTGCACTGCACAAAACACTTCTTAAAAGAAGTGACTTTTGTGCTGTTTAACTGGAATGTCAGAATGGAATAGTTGATTCATTTCGGTGGAACTGCACAAAGGGAGATATGTGTTCCAATCCTCATCATCCATATTGGCGCCATAACCTTCCTTTAGGTAAGAATGATATTTAATTCATGTGTTCATCTCTATTTTGCGACTCCCATGAGAAAATAATGCTATTGTTTACTAGTACACTTGTACTCCCTCACTGAAAAAACCAATTCAGAAATAGAAGGCCAATCATGTACTTGGTTTCACCAACTAGTGAGGAGAAAGAGAAACAGAGCATGAAGAGGAAGAAGTAGAAGAAGAAGAATAATAAACAGTGCCAAGGTGATCTTGCTGAAGCCAGAGGCCTCAGTCGAGGCCATTCAAGGGCTCCGGAAACGTCTACCTTACATGTGAGACGATCCTCCAGGGATCCCTTCCACTTCTGTTGTCTCTCCTGCAAGGTCACTTAATTAATTAGGAGTACTTTAAGTACCACTAATTTATTGCTGCCTAATTTTCCTGTCGGAGTTAAACAAATCTTTAGTAGCACCTTATGCTGAATCATGTATGTGTGTATGTTTGTCTATGGAGGTGAATCATGTGGTGGAGCATGGAGGGAATATTATTAGTGTCATGACATAATAGTGCTATTGTTTTGCATGTCAATTTATTGCCATTGGTTAAATGAGGCCATGTTTTGCGTATTGTCCATCATGAATTTGATGCTACTGTTAGAGTAATATGCTAATGTCTTTCTATCCTTTGCCACCAAGCTAATGAAGGTTTCACCTTGTTCCTACTTGTGCAAACAGGGATCATGTTGTGCCATACATTTTAGTGGAACTACACAAGACAATACAATGAACTGTATCCCAGTCAGTGCTTTAACTCTGCTGGAAGTTCTTGATAATCTTTCGATATAATCTCAGCACTGGTAAACAAGAGTGATTTCAACCATACATTTGAAGTGCACAAAAATATACACTATTGAGTGATTCCAGTGAGTGCTTTATCATCTCTTATGGGACTGCATGAATAAGCTTTTTTCCTCAAGTTTGTACTGGCCTAAGGCCTTCATCCATATTAGTTTGCTGTCATCTCTATTTGTATCGTGCTACTGTCATGAGAAACTCCGTTATCTTTGCACGTTAAAGTTTTGCAACCTATGATACATGGCAATGCTTTGAGTGTTGAGCTAATTGGCACTGATTAAATAAACAAATACCTCTCTTTAAGCAAGACTACTATGTTGCTAACTTTACCCATTAAGATAATGAGGGTGCTTCTATTTGTGAGTGTATATTTCATCAACTAGTCCCACTATTACAGTAATCTCACTCTCTCAATATATGTGCCAACAGGGATGCTCGATTTTGGTGGAACTGCACAAAAACTATGGGTGCTTCATTGCCTCAACAGCTGATACGTCTCCAACGTATCTATAATTTTTTATTGTTCCATGCTATTATATTATCTGTTTTGGATGTTTAATGGGCTTTATTATACACTTTTATATTATTTTTGGGACTAACCTACTAACCAAAGGCCCAGTGCAAATTGCTGTTTTTTTGCCTATTTCAGTGTTTCGCAGAAAAGGAATATCAAACGGAATCCAAATGAACTGAAACCTTCGGGAGAGTGATTTTTGGAACAAACGCAATCCAGGAGACTTGGACTGGACGTCAAGGAAGCGACGAGGTGGCCACGAGGCAGGGAGGCGCGCCAAGGGGGGTAGGCGCGCCCCCACCCTCGTGGCTCCCCCAACCGACTTCTTTCGCCCATATATACTCATATACCCCGAAAACATCCAGGAGCACCACGAAACCCTATTTCCACAGCCGCAACCTTCTGTACCCGTGAGATCCCATATTGGGGCCTTTTCCGGCGCTCCGCCGGAGGGGGAATCGATCACGGAGGGCTTCTACATCAATGCCATAGCCTCTCCGATGATGTGTGAGTAGTTTACCACAGACCTTCGGGTCCATAGTTATTAGCTAGATGGCTTCTTCTCTCTCTTTGGATCTCAATACAAAGTTCTCCTTGATTCTCTTGAAGATCTATTTGATGTAATTCTTTTTGCGGTGTGTTTGTCGAGATCCGATGAATTGTGGGTTTATGATCAATATTATCTATGAACAATATTTGAATCTCCTCTGAATTCTTTTATGTATGATTTGATATCTTTGCAAGTCTCTTCGAATTATCAATTTGGTTTGGCCTACTAGATTGATCTTTCTTGCAATGGGAGAAGTGCTTAGCTTTGGGTTCAATCTTGCGGTGTCCTTTCCCAGTGACATCAGGGGCAGCAAGGCACGTATTGTATTGTTTCCATCGGGGATAAAAAAGATGGGGTTTATATCATATTGCTTGAGTTTATCCCTCTACATCATGTCATCTTGCTTAATGCGTTACTCTGTTCTTATGAACTTAATACTCTAGATGCATGCTGGATAGCGGTCGATGCGTGGAGTAACAGTAGTAGATGCAGAATCGTTTTGGCCTACTTGTCACGGACGTGATGCCTATATACATGATCATGCCTAGATATTCTCATAACTATGCGCTTTTTTATCAATTGCTCGACAGTAATTTGTTCACCCACCGTAGAATTTGCTATCTTGAGAGAAGCCACTAGTGAGACCTATGGCCCCCTGGTCTATTTTCCATCATATTAATCTCCCTTCAACTAGCTATTTTTGTCGCCGTTTATTTTGCAATATTTACTTTTCAATCTATACAACAAAAATACCAAAAATATTTATCTTATTATCTCTATCAGATCTCACTTTTGCAAGTGGCCGTGAAGGGATTGACAACCCCTTTATCGTGTTGGTTGCAAGGTTCTTATTTGTTTGTGTAGGTACAAGGCGACTTGCGTGTAGTCTCCTACTGGATTGATACCTTGGTTCTCAAACTGAGTGAAAATACTTACGCTACTTTGCTACATCACCCTTTCCTCTTCAAGGGAAAACCAACGCAGTGCTCAATAGGTAGCAAGAAGGATTTCTGGCGCCATTGCCGGGGAGTCTACGCACAAGTCAAGACATACCAAGTACCCATCACAAACTCTTATCCCTCGCATCACATTATTTTCCATTTGCCTCTTGTTTTCCTCTCCCCACTTCACTTTTGCTGTTTTATTCGCCCTCTTTCTGTTTGCCTTCTCTCTAGTGTTAGATCACTTGTTTCGCCGTCATGGCCAGCCCTTTATCTACTCCTTTGTCTCCAGAGTTTGAAGTTCTTCACTTCAAACAAAGACAAGGAGAAAAATTAAAAAATGCTTGGTTTAGGATGATGGAATCTTATCGTAATTGCACCCTAGAGGTGAATTTTAGAATTTTGCTTCGAAATTTTTATGTTGGACTAAGTATGTCCCATAGACAACTCCTGGATTGCGTTGCCAAAGGAAATTTTATCAAAATTAATGTCAGTTTTGCACATGAAATTATAGAGGGAATAATGGGAACACTACCTCAACAAAAGGGGCCGCATCATACCCAGGCAGAAACACAAGTTTTTGAGAAGATTTGCGAAGTAACGAAAATTTTACAAAAATCTCTTGAACCTCTTAAGAGTGTTAGCGGAAATCTCCACCGCATGAATATGTTGATCACCCTTTGCAATAAGCGGTTGGATTCCTTAGATCTAAAAACCTCCTGGATTCGAGCATGACTCCGCTAAAAAAATAAAAACCAAAGATGATGATACCTAGATCTATTCTCGTTTTTATGCCTAGCTAGGGGCGTTAAACGATATCGCTTGTTGGGAGGCAACCCAATTTTATTTTTGTTTCTTGCTTTTTGGTTCTGTTTAGTAATAAATAATTCATATAGCCTCTGTTTAGATATGGTTTTATGTTTTAATTAGTGTTTGTGCCAAGTAAAACCTATAGGATCTTCTTGGATGATAGTTATTTGATCTTGCTGAAAAAGTCAGAAACTTTCTTCTCACGAAAACAATTGTTACAAATCACCAGAACGTGATAAAATACTGATTCCAATTGCAGTAGATCAATAAACAAATTATCTAGGTCGTCCTATTTTTGTAGATTTTTCTGAGTTACTGAAGTTTGTGTTGGATACAGATTACTACAGACTGTTCTGTTTTTGACAGATTCTATTTTTTCGTGTGTTGTTTGCTTATTTTGATGAATCTATGGCTAGTATCGGGGGGTATGAACCATAGAGAAGTTGGAATACAGTAGGTTTAACACCAATATAAATAAACAATGAGTTCATTACAGTACCTTAAATTGGTGGTTTGTTTTCTTGCACTAACGGAGCTCATGAGATTTTCTGTTGAGTTTTGTGTTGTGAGTAAACCGGCCCACCAATAACATAAACCGGCCCTCTGGGCCTTGGGCCTTGTCATCTGTCTGTCCCGCCCGTCGGGTTACCAGTGAGTTATAATGTCCAGGCAGGTTTCTTGTAAATCGTCCGGTCAGGGCAGGTCGCCAGTGAATCGCCAAGTGTCAACCGGGTCTCAAGTAAAACGCCAAGTCCGGCCGGGTTATACTTCCGGCCGGTTTACGCCGCGGGGTATATCCCGACATTAGCCCCCAGTTTAATTTGGATTTATCCATGTTAAACTGATCTGCAACATAAACACAAGAACAAATTTGGCGGGTTGTGCTCCGGGTTAAATATTCTTATAAACCGGCACTTGATCATCCTTAAGTCCTTGTCATTTCTTCCTTCTGAAAAATCCAAGGCAATATACTAGCTTCATAATCAATTTGCTTGCAGAAGATATTTTGTAAATAAAGAATCCATTTGAATCGGCCTTCAATGCTCTGATTTGACAAAAATATTGGTCTTCAAGTATTCAACTGATATCAGCCGGTTTGAAAATGTTGAACCTGCCGGTTTATCATTGCCAAAATTGCCGGGTTATAAAAACTGATAATTCTGGGTCATGATTGTTGCCAACGCCGGTTCATGATTATTGATGACGCCGGGTTATGATTGTTGCAGACACCGAGTCAATATGGTTAGCTCCAAACTGAAAATTTGGAAGATATTTCTCCCTTATATCCATAGTACCTGTAGCCCCCAAGTCTTGAACAGAACAAAGTGATGATTTGAGACTTGTTTCCATATAATTACTGCCACTTTGAAGAAATCTATGATGTTCATCTCAGTCACTAGTAAAAACTGAATACTCCATGTATGTAGCCCCCAGGTGCCGGTTTGTCATGCTTGCAGCAACCTGGGACATGTAATTGCCTTATACTCATAAAAACTTCAACAAGTGTAGCCCCCAGGGGCCGGGTCATTATGCAATAATGAGCAGGGACTTTGTAAATATGATCATATAGATTTGAACAGCAACATGTAGCCCCCAAGGGCCGGCTCATTATGATGTGATGAGTCGGATCTTCAATAAGGCCAATAAAAATGACTTTGCATTAGCCCCCAAGTGTCATGGTGCATGCTTGCAGTGACATGAGACTTGCATATTTGATATAATCTCCATTTGAATAATGTAGCCCCCAAGTGCCGGGTCATAAGCCTGCAGCGACTCGGGACTATTCCTTCAATTGTAGAATAAATCATATCCATTGATGATATAATAGCCATTGCTCTAAAGCGACTTTGAAAACCTTAATTATAACACTGGTTACTGATAACCATAATAAAATCCAGCCATGTTGGCTATTTGAAGATTTGAATAATATAATCCAATGATTGATGAGCGCGTGATTCCAATGGCGCAATCCAAATATATACTGGCGACTTATAGTCGAAAGCCAGGCCAGGTTAATAAACACAGGATAAATTATCATCATACAGGCGACTTATAGTCGAAAGCCAGGCCGGGTTAATAAACACAGGATAAATTATCATGCTTTATTCAACCTGTTTCTGCATACAACAAGTTTAAAGTGTCCTGGCGGTTTACCGCCGGACGGGTCATAATGCCCAACATATAACTGGTTTATAACCAAGGCTGCACTTAAGAATAATTAAATATGAAATATATCATACCTGTGACATTGAATCACATCGTTGGTTGGCCAACTTTATTGTAGTAAAGGTGATAACCCCAATCTTGAGTACTGATAACTCCTTCCATATTGTGCCGGTTTATGATAAAACCGTACCGGGTTGTGATAAACACCGGATTAACCATATATAATACTGGCGTCTTGTAGTCAAACCAGACCGGGTTAATAAGCGTCGGATTATAACTGATCATATACTGAGTTAAACCATTTTACAAAGCCTTTTAAGATGGTCCTAAATCCTTAACCAATCATCATTTTAACTTGACAAGTTCAGGGTCCTTTTTGGAGTAACTTGTCAAAGTTCGAAGGGTCATACCAGGTTTACCCGGGCGGAGTGACTTACTTAAATAGGCAGGCTAACCCGGGGTTTTAGGTGTATACACCAGGCTTCCAAGCCATGGCTTGATAGCCTATTACAAGTGTGGATTCTTTGTTCATTTCGACAGCAAAGAATCCCCAAGTAACATTTTGAGCTGTGCTCAGTGGGTGCCTATGTTTGAGTTGTTGTTTTACAACACTCTCTTTGGCCCCGGAGTAATTTGGCTTTGAGTCGATCAAGAGGTGTGACTATGGTTCGGAGACGACCAAGCCCCCAAGTGATGTTGTGGCATTGCGCCGATCAAGAGGTGTAGCTATGGTTCGGATACGACCAAGCCCCCAAGTGATATTGTAGAAAGCTTTGGTAAGCTTAATCAAGGGGTAAACCGGACGCCGCTTTATAAGCAGAAGCCCCCATGTGATCAATAATATGACAGGCCAATAAGGCGGGATACCCATGTTTGAACCGCGCATCATGGCAACAGGTCCTCTTCGGCTACCTTTAACTTTTTGCAAGAGATAAATTCTTCTTGGACTGGGATTTTGAACCGGATATTGAGAGCTTCAATGTTTTATGGGAGACATCTTTCCCTTGAACCGGATTTTAAACCGGGACCTTCATTTTCAGCCGGAAATTTTCTGACGGCCTTTCAGCTCGAACTTGTGAGAGATTAATTCCTCTTGAACCGGAAATTCTTAAACCGGATTTGAGAGCTTCAGAGCTTTGTGGGAGAACAGATTTCCCTTGAACCGGATTTTAAATCGGAATTCTTTATTTTGAACCGGAAATTTTCTGACGGCCTTCAAATTGTCATCAATATGGTAGTAGCCTCCGGGACCGGGTTATCTTTCCCTCCAACGTCCTGGGGTTCTTGACTTCACTAAAAACTGGCATATAGCTGAATCATATCATTGTAGCCCCCGAGTCTCAAGGTGACTCGAGGAGTTGGCTTGAGATTCTCCGTGTTTGACCATAGCAGAAGGTGTATATCATTGATGTTGATAACGCGATGTGAATCCACAGAAAGTTGAGGTGACTGCGGCGGGTTATAAATGATCCCGTACGAGCCGTGTCAGCAACTCGGCCAATGGTTCCTTCCAACTGGCGATTTGAAGTTAACCAAAACTGTAGTGGCGGCGACTTGTGCGCCTGCCCATTGAGCCATCCAGTGCAAACGGTGGTTGATGATAATTTGCCTCCAATTTGAAAGAAAACCGGGCTACCCAAGCTGTGACTTGCTCATACCCAATAAACAGCTCATGCAGACAGGTGCGGCCCGGTATGCTGATGTAGACCAGGCCGCGAGAGACAGACGACAAAGATGACCGCGGCTTTAGAGACTGCACAGACAGATGAGTCGGCCGCGGCGTTGTAAGTCGGCGCGGGCGGGAGAATCGGCCGCGGGGGCGGTCGACGAGTTAGTCCCATGTGTTGATGAAGCGGGGGGCGGCAAATTGCTCACGTATCCGTCTAGTAGTATGGCACGGACAAGCCATAGTGCAATAATGTTGGCACGCGCCCCTTTGCAACACCTTTGTAGTAAATAATGGTCCTGCGAAATAAAAATATCACAGACCAGAATAATTGTTTTTCAAACAATGTAATATATACTGATGAGATTTATAGAAAGGATAGCACCTGGTGTTTGTGAACCACAGATGATCTGGACGTAGACACCCGTAGATAACCTTTCTGTGCTGTCAGTGAATTCTGTTTGATCCTTATGTATGTATCCAAAGGATTTTCAACAACACCTGATCACTTTGACTTTTCGTCCAACAAGCCCCCTTTTTTTCTCTTAGCAAATCCAAAGTAGTACTACATGGCGTGCCAGCCTTGATCTTCTGTTGTTTTCTTTAGGAGAGTGACGTTTTGCCTTAGTTAACGCCATAATGGCAGCAGGCACGCGCACACCTGACAGAACCAACGGCCACTGCCCTCTCTTTCCTTCCTCTTTTTTATTCTGTCGCACCGTCTGGCGCCGTAATGGTTGGGCAATACGGGTTAGGAGCATTTACCCTTGAGAGTCTGTCAAAGGAGCCACTGCGGAAACAATCAGAATGCTAAAGTTGCTCGTTTAGTGTTACTGTAGGCATGTGCCACTAGATGCTTCTGCAGTGTTTCGCCTCGCTGTTGTTTCTTTGACAAAACTTCATTCAGCTGTTATCATGTCATGATGGACTCTGTTTTTTCCTGTGCAGGTTTCTTGGCTCATCTGTTTGGACTCTCCAAATTACCATCCTGCAAATTTTGCTATACTGAATTTCATTACTGCAAAGCTGCTTCATTCGACTGATAACAGTGACGTCAAGTGGCTTATCTGGAGCCTCTTCATTTTCCCTAATCCTCAGGTGATCTATCAAAATTTCAGCTCCTGCTCCATAGCGCCTCTTCAGAACCTCAGGAGAAAAGTAATCCGTACTTCAAACAAGATCCTAAAACTGCTCCCCGTATTGAAGAAAACCAGCGGAGCGGCGCGTGCGGCTAGGCACAGTGTAGAGGAACAACAGCAGGTGTAGTTGAGCGAGGGGCGGCTCCGCGGCGGAAGGGCGAACCCCGGCGAGTCAGCGGCAGCGACGGCAGAGGGCCGGGCGGTTTAAAGCGGCAACAAGGTGAGGCGAAGGCAGACTCCAGGTGAGGTGGAGTAAACCGGTGGAGGTGACTCAACAGCAGCCCAGTCGAGAGGCCCCGAGGAAGGAGATCGAGGCGGTAGGCCAGCAATTTAGAAGGTGGCGGGTTGACTCGGCCGCAACGGCGATTCGGCGAGGCGGACCAGAGTGAGGCGCGGTGACTCGCGGCAGAGGCCAGGCCGGGTCAATGCACTGGAGAAGTAACTCGGAGACGACCGGGTCAGTGCAGGCGATGGCGACTCGCTAGCAGATAGCGAGTCTGTAGGGGTGACTCGATGAAATCGTGGTGGCAACCTGGATTCGACGAGACGGATTCCGTGGCGATTCAGCATGGGCGGCGGCGGATCAAAACAGCTGCGGCGGCAGCCCACGGCATGGCGAAGTGGAGGGACGAGCCGGCGGCAGTCGGAGCCGGTTCAAGGCGAGGCCAGCTTGGCGCGAGGTCGATGGCGGATTGAAGACGGGGCTGCGAAGGCATAGGAGCGCCGACGGCTTCATTGCAGAGGTGACAGTAAGAGCGGCGGGTCACAGGCTAAACCGGCCCTCCAGCGACCGGTCGGTTTGACCAGGGTCGGCGGCTCGTGAACTAAACCGGCAGAGGGCCGTGTTAGAAGCGGATACTTTTGTCAAGTGAAGAAAAACTGCAGGCGGCTCGTCAGCGGCGGATTGATGACGGGGCCGTGAAGGCAGAGGAGCGCCGACGGCTTCATTACAGAGGTGACAGCCAGGACCGGCGGCGGTTTAGAGGACCGCCAGCTCGACGGGCCGCGGCTGAGCAACCGGAGTAGAGGCGCGGGTGACTCGGGACGAAAGCAGAGTCTACGTCCATGTCCCAGTTCTTCTCCGAGTCATAATTGCTTTGACTGATTTTTAGATTCTTTCCATCCCACGTGGCGTGTGAACCTCAGATTGTTTGATGCCCAAACGTGACCGCAAAAGTGTCTCTGGATTCCCATCTGTCTCGGCGACCCGCACTGAACGAAACGGAAACTTTAACCATGCTGGTTTCGGTGAGTTATTATCCGGATTGGACGCGCCGGCAAAACAGGCAACAGCTGAAAATCAATCTGGTTCCGACGGATTGACTCGTTACGGCAGCCGTACACTAAGCAATCCTAATTTCTCTTGTCTTCAAGGCGTGTACCGCTAACTCCAGAATTAACCTTGATTCTTGATCATAAAACGATGAATTTGATAGCTCTGTCCAAGGTTGTTCCCCACCGGGTTGTCCTCCGCGGTCGTTCTCCACCGGTTTTTTTAATATCCGATCAATCGCGAGCTCTTCGATCCCTGAAGAGAGATCCCTTAAACCCTCCAAGAACTCAACACCACCGTGCGCAGGCCCCACGGTGGACACCGTGGAATTGTCACGGCAGATGTCCTAGTGTGAGGACTTAGTCGTGAGGCCAACGCATCTTTGTAGTAGCTTGAGAGGGGTTGAGCGGAATCGAGAGACGCAACACAAGACAAGGATTTAGACAGCTTCGGGCCCCGGGAAACATCATCCGGTAACAACCCTACATGTTGTTTGTGGCTAGGTCTCATTATGATCATGAGGGAGTCACCATAAACCGGCTCTCCTCTAGTTGTGTCTAGCCCTAGAGATTATTGAGCTTCTTCTTCTCCTCCCTCTTTGGGGAGCCCTGCCCATCCTTATATAAGTTGAAGGGGCGGGTTACATGTGGAGTCCTATTAGGATTAGGACTAGTCTACCTTCTAATACAAACCGGATACAAGTCCGGGTCTTAACTCCTTGTAAGGTAATATTCTTCACGCCTTTCCTCTTAAACCGGCCCACCAATAACATAAACCGGCCCTCTGGGCCTTGGGCCTTGTCATCTGTCTGTCCCGCCCGTCGGGTTACCAGTGAGTTATAATGTCCAGGCAGGTTTCTTGTAAATCGTCCGGTCAGGGCAGGTCGCCAGTGAATCGCCAAGTGTCAACCGGGTCTCAAGTAAAACGCCAAGTCCGGCCGGGTTATACTTCCGGCCGGTTTACGCCGCGAGGTATATCCCGACATTAGCCCCCAGTTTAATTTGGATTTATCCATGTTAAACTGATCTGCAACATAAACACAAGAACAAATTTGGCGGGTTGTGCTCCGGGTTAAATATTCTTATAAACCGGCACTTGATCATCCTTAAGTCCTTGTCATTTCTTCCTTCTGAAAAATCCAAGGCAATATACCAGCTTCATAATCAATTTGCTTGCAGAAGATATTTTGTAAATAAAGAATCCATTTGAATCGGCCTTCAATGCTCTGATTTGACAAAAATATTGGTCTTCAAGTATTCAACTGATATCAGCCGGTTTGAAAATGTTGAACCTGCCGGTTTATCATTGCCAAAATTGCCGGGTTATAAAAACTGATAATTCTGGGTCATGATTGTTGCCAACGCCGGTTCATGATTATTGATGACGCCGGGTTATGATTGTTGCAGACACCGAGTCAATATGGTTAGCTCCAAACTGAAAATTTGGAAGATATTTCTCCCTTATATCCATAGTACCTGTAGCCCCCAAGTCTTGAACAGAACAAAGTGATGATTTGAGACTTGTTTCCATATAATTACTGCCACTTTGAAGAAATCTATGCTGTTCATCTCAGTCACTAGTAAAAACTGAATACTCCAAGTATGTAGCCCCCAAGTGCCGGTTTGTCATGCTTGCAGCAACCTGGGACTTGTAATTGCCTTATACTCATAAAAACTTCAACAAGTGTAGCCCCCAGGGGCCGGGTCATTATGCAATAATGAGCAGGGACTTTGTAAATATGATCATATAGATTTGAACAGCAACATGTAGCCCCCAAGGGCCGGCTCATTATGATGTGATGAGTCGGGTCTTCAATAAGGCCAATAAAAATGACTTTGCATTAGCCCCCAAGTGTCATGGTGCATGCTTGCAGCGACATGAGACTTGCATATTTGATATAATCTCCATTTGAATAATGTAGCCCCCAAGTGCCAGGTCATAAGCCTGCAGCGACTCGGGACTATTCCTTCAATTGTAGAATAAATCATATCCATTGATGATATAATAGCCATTGCTCTAAAGCGACTTTGAAAACCTTAATTATAACACTGGTTACTGATAACCATAATAAAATCCAGCCATGTTGGCTATTTGAAGATTTGAATAATATAATCCAATGATTGATGAGCGCGTGATTCCAATGACGCAATCCAAATATATACTGGCGACTTATAGTCGAAAGCCAGGCCAGGTTAATAAACACAGGATAAATTATCATCATACAGGCGACTTATAGTCGAAAGCCAGGCCGGGTTAATAAACACAGGATAAATTATCATGCTTTATTCAACCTGTTTCTGCATACAACAAGTTTAAAGTGTCCTGGCGGTTTACCGCCGGACGGGTCATAATGCCCAACATATAACTGGTTTATAACCAAGGCTGCACTTAAGAATAATTAAATATGAAATATATCATACCTGTGACATTGAATCACATCGTTGGTTGGCCAACTTTATTGTAGTAAAGGTGATAACCCCAATCTTGAGTACTGATAACTCCTTCCATATTGTGCCGGTTTATGATAACCCGGTCGGACTTGGCGTTTTACTTGAGACCCGGTTAACACTTGGCGATTCACTGGCGACCTGCCTTGACCGGACGATTTACAAGCAACCTGCCTGGACATTATAACTCACTGGTAACCCGGCGGGCGGGACAGATAGATGACAAGGCCCAAGGCCCAGAGAGCCGGTTTTTGTTACTGGTGGGCCGGTTTAAGAGGAAAGGCGTGAAGAATATTACCTTACAAGGAGTTAAGACCCGGACTTGTATCCGGTTTGTATTAGAAGGTAGACTAGTCCTAATCCTAATAGGACTCCACATGTAACCTGCCCCTTCAACTTATATAAGGAGGGGGCAGGGCTCCCCAAAGAGGGAGGAGAAGAAGAAGCCCAATAATCTCTAGGGCTAGACACAACTAGAGGAGAGCCGGTTTATGGTGACTCCCTCATGATCATAATGAGACCTAGCCACAAACAGCATGTAGGGTTGTTACCGGATGATGTTTCCCGGGTCCCGAAGCTGTCTAAACCCTTGTTTGTGTTGCGTCTCTCGATTCCGCTCAACCCCTCTCAAGCTACTACAAAGATGCGTTGGCCTCACGACTAAGTCCTCACACTAGGACATCTGCCGTGGCAATTCCATGACAATTCCGGAAAGTCCCCATATACAAATTTCAAAATTGGTACTGATCTGAACAAAACATTAAGTTAAAGTTGTTAAACAGCAAGTTAAAATGCACCCAGATGATCTACGCGTCTTTCTAGTCAAGTTACATATAAAGTTCATTTAATTCGGAGCTACAGCCTAGAAGATATGAGCAAAACAAGTTAAACATGGGATTGGTGCAAATGCAAGCAAAAGATCATCACAAGCACTCTAAAACATGGATGCAACATGGTATGATGAAACTACATGCAAAACCAAGCAAGATTCATATAGAGCATGCTCCAAACGGAGCCACGGTTCAGCACATACACTCGATACAAGTTTCAAACACAATCTGCCCAAAACAGCAGCTAAGCACTTTGCAATCAAGGAAACAACATGCTACAGGAAACATATGGGTATAAACATGAAATGCACTTCAAGTACAAATCACATACATCAATTAGCATCAAGGTCCAGGTTCATAGGCATCAGGATTAATCCAACATGATCAATGCAACAAGCAACTTTATAACACAGACTATGACTTGGTGAAAAACAGGGCATACATGTGAGCAAAAATAACATATTGACATGTTGGAGGCATGAAATAATGATACTACAGCGCAAGAACATAACAACACAAAGCATGACATTAAAGTACAGGTTAAACTTGGAAAAACATGATTACTAAGCATCTCCATATAAACTATAGATCAATGCCATTCATTAAGACAAGATTACAAGTTATAACAGATTCTCAGACTTGGAGAAAAACAGAGTAAGGCTGAAAACATATTCATGATGCATAATTTGAGAAAACAAAAGTATATGCTACAGGAATATTTCATGGCATCAAATGGCATGTAAAGCATGTACATGTCAAGCATGTACATGTCAAGCACTACAAAACATGATCACTGAGCTATTGCTAGAAACCACTAGAACATGCTCAAAACATCATGGAAAAAATAAAAATGATAACAGGTTCACGGACTTGGTGGAAATTACTGAATATGGCAGAAACAGCGACAAGTAGACATGTTTGCAAGCTTGGTTAACTCAACATAAAGCATATCATGGCACGTGAATACAACAAACAGAAAGAAGGCGTATTTTTGCAGCTACTCATGTCAATAACATGGTCATAGGATACACATAACACTAGCTATTCACATGAAAAAAACTGAACTTGCTGATAAAAGGCTGACAGAAACATTATTTAGCAAATTTAGGGCATGGTAATCGTAAGCTAAAGCAGGCCATAATTGCAAAAAGGGCATGGATGGATATAGCATAACACGATCTACAAAACATCCTAACTGAGCATCTCCAAATTATGCACAGATTCACTTGTACCATCAAGTTAACATGGTAACATATTATAGCAGATTCGGACAGCAGAAAACTGTCTGAAATCAGAAACAGCAAGTACCCTACTTTGCATGCTTGTGCTAGTCACCATAGGGCATATAAAAATATAAGGATTGCACCACTGTAAATATAGCAGGATTATGCTCCTAAAACATGTTGGCGTGATGCTAAAAAAAATCACACAAAATGCTATGAGAAAGACAAATAGACAAGTTACAGTAGTTTTCAGAGGTTATAATACTTAGCACTTCCGCAACAGGGATTATGACATGAAGATGAACTCAAACAAGCATGCAACAGCATCCATCATGAAGAGCACGAAATGTACAACAACAGCATATAAAGATCATCTCCATCAGGAAATCATGCACAAATTTATGGCTAGATCAAATTGCACATATGATATGAATATGCTGAGGACTTGGCCATTTTTTCAGGAAAAAACAGGGTGAGCGGGGGTAACTAAGCAGCGCTCAAGGCGAGGCTTAGGAGTGGCTAGGCGCTCACCAGAGTGGGCCTGGCCCAGAGAGGAAGGAGAGGCGGATCGGGCCGGCTGGGGTGGCTGGGTCGGACGGGGCCCACGCGGCGGCGGAAACGGCCTGAGCGTCTTCTCGTCCTCCTCCTCGATCCCGCCTGGATTGGAGGAGGCAGGGGCGGCGGCGCTACTCCGGCGAGGCGGGACGGGGCTCCGGCAGTGGGGGCGACCGGCGGACTATGGGGATGGGTAGATCCGGATGCGAGGGCTCCGGATCCGGCGACGGCGGGGTCGACATGGTGGCGGCGACGACCGGCGAGGCTCCGGCGAGCTCGTCGGGGACGGGGTCTGGCGGGCCCCTGGTGAGGCGAGGCGCAGATGCGCCAGAGCGATGGTGGCGCGGCGTGGGGACGGGCGAGTGGCGTGACGGCGACGGAGCGAGGTGCACGGACGGCGAGGTGGGTGCAGCGGCTGCGGGGCGGCTGCGGCGAGGTCGGCGGGGTCGCACGGGAGGCGGCGGCGCTCCGGCGAAGTGGGGCCGAGGCGGCGCGGCGGCTGTAGGCGGCTCGGGCGGATCCGGGCCCGCCGTGGCCCGCGGGCCCGGTGGCGCGGAGGTGGGAGTTGGCGGCTGAGGAGTGGAGGGGTGCGCATTTCGAGGAAGATTAGGGTTAGGGTAGTTCTCTCTCAAATTTGGACGGGGGAGGTGTTTATATAGATTCCGAGAGCTAGGAGAGGAATTTTTCAGAGCGGTTTTCGCCCACGCGATCGTGATCCGACGGCGAAGAGCATGGAGGGGAGCTAGAAGAGCTAGTGGGCTGTTGAGGAGGGGTGTTGGGCTGCAAAGAGAAGGAGGGCTTTGGTTAACATGGTTAACCGTTGGGGCATCAAACGACCTCCAAATGGAACGACATTTGACAGGCGGTCTACCGGTGATATACCAAGATCACTCGTCAACTCTCGGCCCATTCAGAGAACATTTTTTCTCTCGCTCATGAAACGAGATCTAGAAGGTGCGGCGGGTGCACGTGAGAGTGTCGGATTTCGAAACGGACAACGAAGAAAAAGACCGGATGCAAGTTTTGAAAAACATGCAGATGAAATGCACATGATGACATGGCAAAGTGCAACACGCAAACAAATGACATTGCAATGACGGCGAATAACTGGAAGGCACCTGGCGCATCGGTCTCGGGCGTCACACTATGCAACTATTGAAAAATAATTCTTAGCAGTGGTGTTTGCTTGTGATAAATTTAGACCTTATATTGTTGATTCAAAAGTAATTGTTCACACCGATCATGCTGCTATTAAATATCTTATGGAAAATAAAGATGCTAAACCTAGACTTATTTGATGGGTTCTCTTGCTACAAGAATTTGATTTACATATCACTGGTAGAAAAGGAGCTGAGAACCCCGTAGCTGATAACTTGTCTAGGCTTGAAAATGTGCCTGATGACCCACTACATATTGATGATTGTTTTCCTGATGAGGAGTTAGCTGCAATAAATGTTGCTCATAATACTCCTTGGTATGCTGACTACTAATTACATTGTTGCTAAATATTTACCACCTAGCTTTACTTATCAGCAAAAGAAAAAAAATCTTCTATGATTTAAGACACTACTTTTGGGATGACCCACATCTTTATAAAGAAGGAGTAGATGGTATTATTAGACGTTGTGTACCTGAGCATGAACAGGGACAAATCCTACAGAAATGGCACTCCGAAGCTTATGGAGGGCATCATGTTGGAGATAGAACTGCTCACAAGGTATTGCAGTCTTGATTTCATTGGCCTACTCTCTTCAAGGATGCCCGTAAGTTCGTCTTATCTTGTGATGAATGCCAAAGAATAGGTAATATCGGTAAGCGTCAAGAAATGCCTATGAATTATTCACTTGCTGTTGAACCATTTGATGTTTGGGGATTTGATTACATGGGACCTTTTCCTTCCTCTAATGGGTATACACATATTTTGGTTGTTGTTGATTATGTTACTAAATGGGTAGAAGCTATTCCAACTAGTAGTGCTGATCACGACACCTCTATTAAAATGCTTAAGGAAGTTATTTTCCCAAGGTTTGGAGTCCCTAGATATTTAATGACTGATGGTGGTTCACACTTTATTCATGGTGCTTTCCGTAAAATGTTTGCCAAGTATGATGTTAACCATAGAATTGCATCACCTTATCATCCTCAGTCTAGTGGTCAAGTTGAACTTAGCAATAGAGAAATAAAATTAATCTTGCAAAAGACTGTTAATAGGTCCCGGAAGAATTGGTCTAAGAAATTAGATGACGCACTTTGGGCTTATAGAACAGCATATAAAAATCCTATGGGTATGTCTCCTTATAAAATGGTTTATGGAAAAGCTTGTCATTTGCCTCTTGAG
This sequence comes from Triticum aestivum, assembly GCF_018294505.1. Lineage (NCBI taxonomy): Eukaryota > Viridiplantae > Streptophyta > Magnoliopsida > Poales > Poaceae > Triticum > Triticum aestivum. Next base: position 288,033,109 of record NC_057796.1, read on the forward strand.
TTAGAACATAAAGCATATTGGGCAATGCAAGAACTCAATTATGATTTCAAACTTGGCGGTGAAAAGAGGTTATTTGATATTAGCTCATTAGATGAATGGAGAACCCAAGCTTATGAAAATGCAAAATTATTCAAAGAAAAAGTTAAAAGATGGCATGACAAGAGAATCCAAAAGTGTGAGTTTAAAGTCGGAGAATATGTTCTTTTGTACAACTCTCGTTTCAGATTCTTTGCAGGAAAACTCCTCTCAAAATGGGAAGGCCCATATGTTATCGAGGAGGTTTATCGGTCAGGAGCCATCAAAATAAATAATGCCGAAGGTACTAACCCGAAGGTTGTCAATGGCAATGAATAAAACATTATATCTTAGTACGCCCATTAATGTTGAAAGTAATATTATCCAAACTTTGACACCGGAAGAACACATAAAAGAGTCCTTCCGGAACACTCCAGAATCGTGAAAACAAGGAGGTACGTGATACGGTAAGTAAACGGACTCCAAAAAAATTGCAAAAATATTATTTGTCAGTTTTGGAATATTTAGAAAAATAGGAAAATAAGAAACTTCCAGGAAGCGTACCCTGGTGGGCACAAGACACCAGGGTGCGCCAGGCTTGCCTGGCATGCCCAGGTGAGTTGTGCACACTTGGGACACCTTCCGGACTCCATTTTTCTACAGTTTGCTTGTTCCCCAAGATAAAAAAATCTATATAACTCCCTGAACCTGTTGACCACCATATCGCAGAGAAATCCTCTGTTTCCTTTTCCTTGTTGTTTTCTGACAGATTCAGCTAGACCAACATCATGTCTTCCTCACCCTTCAATAATGGAAAAGAGGACACAAGGGTGGTTCAGGAGGATCTAAGAAGAGATGAAGCTGAAGAGGTTGCTATGGAGGAAGGGGAGGAAAATCCTTTTGGGAGTCACTCTCCCGCCTCCTAGAGGGGCACACTAGCTGGTATCTCTACTCACCCCAATCCTCATCAAACCATGGGATCTTCAAACAATCAAGCGAGCCTGGAAGTGCAAGAATAACTCCCTCCGAGGAGGCCTTTACACAGGTTACATCGTAACAATTTTCGCAATTTGATTCACAATTATGGGTTCGAGAACACTCCTCGTAGGCACATACCGTCCAATTGGGACCTATCTCGGCCAAGAGAAAACAGTGCTGGAACAAAATCGTGGGGCCCGGAGAATAAACACATAATGGCTAAAGTGAAGAAAAATAGTGAGTTACTTCATTAAGCCCTTTGGGAGATTCAAGGTTTGAAGGATCTACTCATGGTCATATTGGCGAACACTACTTCATCACCAGCACCATCTTCTTCACCACCAAAGGAAAATTGAGTATCGGGTATGAGCACTCCCCTTGGCTTCCGCCAAGCTTGGGGGAGGTGCCCCGGTATCGTATCATCCCCACTATCTTTTTGCCTTTACTTATTTTAGTATGATCTTTTGCTTTAGATGAATAAAAGTTTAGTTTGATCCTTTCTTCTTTGAGAGTTTGCTTAGTGATCTATCCTTGTAATCGCGTGCAAGATATATAATAAAGTTTAGTTTGAGTTTTTGCTTTCTTTACTTTCTTGTTGCAATTAAAAGAAAAGAAATAAATAAAAGGAAAATAAATAAACAAAAGAAAGGAAATAAATCAAGAAGATCATATACTAATCTTATGGTAGGTGATGGCACCACATAAGGAAAAGTATAAGTAGAAAATTTTCTTAGAGATTGACAAACATAGCATTAGTCAATGATGCAACTCATGAAAGAATTAATAAAGAAAGAGAAGATTCACATATAAATATACTATCCTAGAAATCTTTTGTGATTGTGAGCCCCCATCCAAATATTATATGCCGAAATTGTTGACGTTGGACAAGGAAGACAACTTAATGATTTATGTTTGTTCATATTCACATAGAAGTCATATTGTCATAGATCCTTTAACATGTGGTACTTGCCCCCTATCTTTGCTAGCCAAAAATTCCGCACTAAGTAGAGATACTACTTGTGCATCCAAAAACCCTTAAACCCAAATCTTATTTTTCAAGTGTCCACCATACCTACCTAGGGATTAAGCAAGATCCCTCAAGTAAGTTGTCATCGGTGCAAAAAGGCAATAAAAATTGCTTCTAAATGTGTGAGATCATTTAGTGTAAGAGAAAATTGAGCGTTGCACGAACTTGTGATGGTGAAGAATAAAAGCGACATACTACATAATAAAGGTCGCTATCACAAGGGGCAATGCAACGTGATGTGAGAAGAACAAGGCCCCAGTGCCTGAAATGGAAGAAGAAGAAGAAGAAGAAGAAGAGCCTCAAGTGCTCGCAAAGCTCAAACCAAAGATTCCTGATCATGATGACAATCATCCAGTTGCTGAGAACATGAAGGAAAGAAAAGATGCAGGACTAAGATATCGGAGACAGTCAGACCCCTATGCTGTGAGAAGAAGAACTGTTGTAGATTACAGATTTCACACTAAGGAACAACAGGACTTCTATGAGACAGTCCTCTTGGACAAGAAGTCCATTGTGTGTGACATGAGATGGGTGGACTGGAAATACATTGACAGCAATGAAGATCACTTTCCTGGAGTTCATGAGAGCTTCAGACTCAATGGACTTGACACATTTGTTGGCCAGAAATTGACCAAATGGAATGATTATTTGATCACGTAGTTCTATTCCACTGCTCACTTCTACCCAGATGGGAAGATTGTATGGATGACTGAGGGTACTAGGTTCCAGTCTACAGTTTTTGAGTGGGCCAAGCTTATCAATGCCCCTGAAGAGCATGAGGATGACATTGATGTCTATGCCAAGCGCAAGAAAGATCACAACTCCATGGCCAATATGTATAAGGAGATACCTCACAAGGCCTTGGAGACACACAAGGTAGGCTCAGTATATTACTTGTTGTCTGGTTTGGCCACCATGAACACTATATTGAGGCACACCTTGTTGCCCAAGTTAGGAGATCACATGATGATCAGAGTCCACTCCATCAACTTGCTTCAGATGTTCGATGTGCCACCGAAATTTAAAGTGATGAGTTTGATTGTTGAGACTATCAAGAGAACTGCAGCTGATCAGAAGAGATCATGTGGTTATGTGCTACCTCTTGAGCACTGCGTTGGTTTTCCCTTGAAAAGAAAAGGGTGATGCAGTAAAGTAGCGTAAGTATTTCCCTCAGTTTTTGAGAACCAAGGTATCAATCCAGTAGGAGACCACGCTCGAGTCCCACGCACCTACACAAAGAAATAAGAACCTCGCAACCAACGCGATAAAGGGGTTGTCAATCCCTTCATGGTCACTTACGATAGTGAGATCTGATAGAGATGATAAGATAATATTTTTGATATTTTTTATGATAAAGATAAAAAGTAAAGAAAGCAAAATAAACAAAGATAGAAATAGCTTGTTGACGGAAGATTAATATGATGGAAAATAGACCCGGGGGCCATAGGTTTCACTAGTGGCTTCTCTCAAGATAGCATAAGTATTATGGTGGGTAAACGAATTACTGTCGAGCAATTGATAGAATTGAGCATAGTTATGAGAATATCTAGGTATGATCATGTATATAGGCATCACATCCGTGAAAAGTAGACCGACTCCTGCCTGCATCTACTACTATTACTCCACACATCGACCGCTATCCAGCATGCATCTAGAGTATTAAGTTCATAAGAACAGAGTAATGCTTTAAGCAAGATGACATGATGTAGAGGGATAAACTCATGCAATATGATATAAACCCCATCTTTTTATCCTCGATGGCAACAATACAATATGTGTCGTTTCCCCTACTGTCACGGGGATCGAGCATCACAAGATTGAATCCAAAGCTAAGCACTTCCCCCAATGCAAGAAAGATCAATCTAGTAGGCCAAACCAAACTGATAATTCGAAGAGACTTGCAAAGATAACCAATCATACATAAAAGAATTCATAGGAGATTCAAATATTATTCATAGATAATCTTGATCATAAACCCACAATTCATCGGATCTCGACAAACACACCGCAAAAAAAAGAGTTACATCAAATAGATCTCCAAGAGAATCACGGAGAACTTTGTATTGAGATCCAAAGAGAGAGAAGAAGCCATCTAGCTAATAACTATGGACCCGAAGGTCTGAGGTAAACTACTCACACATCATCGGAGAGGCTATGGTGTTGATGTAGAAGCCCTTCGTGATCGATGCCCCCTCCGGTGGAGCGCCGGAAAAGGCCCCAAGATGGGATCTCACGGGTATAGAAGGTTGCGGCGGTGGAAATAGGGTTTTGGCTCCTCTGTTGATGGTTTGGGGGTACGTAGGTATATATAGGAGGAAGAAGTAGGTCGGTGGAGCGGGGCCCACGAGGGTGGAGGGCGCGCCCAGGGGGTAGGCGCGCCCCCTGCCTCGTGGCCTCCTCGTTGATTGCTTGACGTCCACTCCAAGTCCTCTGGATCACGTTTGTTCCGAAAATCACGTTCCCGAAGGTTTCATTCCGTTTGGACTCCGTTTGATATTCCTTTCCTTCGAAACACTGAAATAGGCAAAAAATAGCAATTTGGGCTGGGCCTCCGGTTAATAGGTTAGTCCCAAAAATAAATATAAAAGTGTATAATAAATCCCATTAAACATCCAAAACAGAATATAATATAGCATGGAACAATCAAAAATTATAGATACGTTGGAGACGCATCAAGCATCCCCAAGCTTAATTCCTGCTCGTCCTCGAGTAGGTAAATGATAAAAACAGAATTTTTGATGTGGAATGCTACTTAGCATAATTTTCAATGTAATTCTCTTATTTGTGGTATGAATATTCAGATCCGAAAGATTCAAGATAAAAGTTTAATATTGACATAAAAGTAATAATACTTCAAGCATACTAACTAAGAAATTATGTCTTCTCAAAATAACATGGCCAAAGAAAGTCCATCCCTACAAAATCATATAGTTAGGTCATGCTCCATTTTCGTCACACAAGAATGCTCTCATCATGCACAACCCCGATGACAAGCCAAGCAATTGTTTCATACTTTAGTAATCTCAAACTTTTTCAACCTTCACGCAATATATGAGCGTGAGCCATGGATATAGCACTATGGGTGGAATAGAATATGATGATGGGGGTTATGTTGAGAATACAAAAAAGGAGAAAGTCTCACATTGACGCGGCTAATCAACGAGCTAGGGAGATGCCCATCGATTGATGTCAATGCAAGGAGTAGGGATTGCCATGCAACGGATGCACTAGAGCTATGAATGTATGAAAGCTCAACAAAAGAAACTAAGTGGGTGTGCATCCAACTTGCTTGCTCACGAAGACCTAGGGCATTTGAGGAAGCCCATTGTTGGAATATACAAGCCAAGGTCTATAATGAAAAATTCCCACTAGTATATGAAAGTGACAAAACAAGAGAGACTCTATCATAAAAAATCATGGTTCTACTTTGAAGCAAAAGTGTGGAAAAAAGGATAGTAGCATTGTCCCTTCTTTATTTTCTTTTATTTATTTTATTTTATTTTTTGGGCCTTTCCTTTTTTTGGCCTTTCTCTTTTTTGGGGGACAATGCTCTATGAATGATGATCATCACACTTCTATTTATTTACAACTCAATGATTACAACTCGATACTAGAACAAAGTATGACTCTATATGAATGCCTCCGGCGGTGTACCGGGATGGGCAATGAATCAAGAGTGACATGTATGAATAATATGCATGGTGGCTTTGCCACAAATACGATGTCAACTACATGATCATGCAAGGCAATATGACAATGATGAAACGTGTCATGATAAACGGAACGGTGGAAAGTTGCATGGCAATATATCTCGGAATGGCTATGGAAATGCCATAATAGGTAGGTATGGTGGCTGTTTTGAGGAAGATATAAGGAGGTTTATGTGTGATAGAGCGTATCGTATCACGGGGTTTGGATGCACCGGCGAAGTTTGCACCAACTCTCAAGGTGAGAAAGGGCAATGCACGGTACCGAAGAGGCTAGCAATGATGGAAGGGTGAGAGTGCGTATAATCCATGGACTCAACATTAGTCATAAAGAACTCACATACTTATTGCAAAAATCTACAAGTCATCAAAAACCAAGCACTACGCGCATGCTCCTAGGGGGATATATTGGTAGGAAAAGACCATCGCTCATCCTCGACCGCCACTTATAAGGAGGACAATCAAAGAACACCTCATGTTTCAAATTTGTTACACAACGTTTACCATACGTGCATGCTACGGGGCTTGCAAACTTCAACACAAGTATTTCTCAAATTCACAACTAATCAACTAGCACAACTTTAATATCACTACCTCCATATCTCAAAACAATCATCAAGCATCAAACTTCTCTTAGTATTCAACGCACTTATAAGAAAGTTTTTACTAATCTTGGATGCCTATCATATTAGGACTAATTTCTCAATTTAAGCAAATTACCATGCTGTTTTGTAGGACTATCAAAATGATATGAGTGAATCATGAGAGAACAATAGTTTCTATAAAACAAAACCACCACCGTGCTCTAAAAGATATAAGTGAAGCACTAGAGCAAAACTATATAGCTCAAAAGATATAAGTGAAGCACATAGAGTATTCTAATAAATTCCGAATCATGTGTGTCTCTCCCAAAAGGTGTATACAGCAAGGAAGATTGTGGTAAACTAAAAAGTAAAGACTCAAATCATACAAGACGCTCCAAGCAAAACATATATCATGTAGTGAATAAAAATATAGCTCCAAGTAAAGTTACCGATGGACGAAGACGAAAGAGGGGATGCCTTCTGGGGCATCCCCAAGCTTTGGCTTTTTGGTGTCCTTGGGCCTTGGGCATCCCCAAGCTTAGGCTCTTGCCACTCCTTGTTCCATAATCCATCAAATCTTTCACCCAAAACTTGAAAACTTCACAACACAAAACTTAACAGAAAATCTCGTGAGCTCCGTTAGCGAAAGAAAACAAAACACCACTTCAAGGTACTGTATTGAACTCATTCTTTATTTATATTGGTGTTAAACTTACTGTATTCCAACTTCTCTATGGTTTATAAACTATTTTACTAACCATAGACTCATCAAAATAAGCAAACAACACACGAAAAACAGAATCTGTCAAAAACAGAACACTCTGTAGTAATCTGTAACTAACGCAAACTTCTGGAACTTAGAAAAATCAACCCAAATAGGACGACCTAAATAATTTTTTTATTGATGTACTGCAATTGGAATCAGTATTTTATCACGTTCTGGTGATTTTAAACAACTCTTTTCGTGAACAGAAAGTTTCTGGAATTTTCAGCAAGATCAAATAACTATCAGTTTCTGGGTCTCCGGTAAATAGGTTAGTCCAAAAAATAATATAAAAGTGTATAATAAAGCCCATTAAACATCCAAAACAGAATATAATATAGCATGGAACAATCAAAAATTATAGATACGTTGGAGACGTATCACTATCCACCACATATTTAGATGCTCATAAATTCTAAGATGGGCACAAGCACATATCTGTTGGATGATACGTCCATTTTGCATCATGTTTTCTTACTGTTATTTATGATGTTTTTATCCATAATAATGCTTTTTGGAGTAATTCTAATGCCTTTTCTCTCATAATATACAAGGTATACACAAAGAGGGAGAATTCTGGCAGCTGGAAATCTGGACCTGGAAAAGCTACGTCAGGCCTCCTATTCTGCACAACTCCAAACAAGCTGAAACTTCACGGAGATTTTTATCAAATATATGATGAATATTGGAGAAAATAACTACCAGAGGGGGCCCACCAGGTGGGCACAAACCCACCTGGGCGCGCCAGGGAGCCCAGGCGCGCCCTGGTGGGTTGTGCTCACCCAGGCCCACCTCCGATGCCCATCTTCTGGTATATAGGTCATTTTGACCTAGAAAAATAAGGAGAAGATTTTCGGGACGGAGCGCCGCCATCTCGAAGCGGAACTTGGGTAGGAGCATGATACGTCTCCGTCGTATCTATAATTTTTTATTGTTCCATGCCAATATTCTACAACTTTTACATACTTTTGGCAACTTTTTATACTATTTTTGGGACTAACATATTGATCCAGTGCCCAGTGCCAGTTCCTGTTTGTTGCATGTTTTTTGTTTCACAGAAAATCCATATCAAACGGAGTCCAAACGGGATGAAAACTGACGGAGATTTTTTTTTGGAATATATGTGATTTTTGGGAAGAAGAATCAACACGAGACGATGCCCGAGGGGCCACGAGGCAGGGGGCGCGCCCGAGGGGGGTGGGCACGCCCCTGACCCTCGTGGCCACCCCATAAGGCGGTTGGTGCCCTTCTTTCGCCGCAAGAAATCCAATATCCGGATAGAAATCGTGTTCAAATTTCAACCCAATCGGAGTTACGGATCTCATATAAGAAACGCTGAAAGGCCAGAATCTGGAACGCAGAAACAGAGAGAGACAGAGAGACAGGTCCAATCTCAGAGGGGCTCTCGCCCCTCCCACGCCATGGACCAGAGGGGAAACCCTTCTCCCATCTAGGGGGAAGGTCAAGGAAGAAGAAGAAGGAGGGGGGCTCTCTCCCCCTCTCTCCCGGTGGCGCCGGAACACCGCCGGGGTCATCATCATCACAGCAATCTACAACAACACCTCCGTCATCTTCACCAACATCTTCATCACCTTCCCCCATCTATCTACAGCGGTCCACCCTCCCGCAACCCGTTGTACCCTCTACTTGAACATGGTGCTTTATGCTTCATATTATTATCCAATGATGTGTTGCCATCCTATGATGTCTGAGTAGATTTTCGTTGTCCTATCGGTAATTGGTGAATTGCTATGATTGATTTAATTAGCTTGTGGTTATGTTGCTGTCCTTTGGTGCCCATCATATGAGCGCGCGCGTGGATCACACCATAGGGTTAGTTGTATGTTGATAGGACTATGTATTGGAGGGCAAGAGTGATAGAAGCTTCAACCTAGAATAGAAATTGATGCATACGGGACTGAAGGGGGGCCAATATATCTTAATGCTATGGTTGGGTTTTACCTTAATGAACGTTAGTAGTTGTGGATGCTTGCTAATAGGTCCAATCATAAGTGCATAGAATTCCAAGTCAGGGATGACATGCTAGCAGTGGCCTCTCCCACATAAAACTTGCTATCGGTCTAGTAAAGTAGTCAATTGCTTAGGGACAATTTCGCAACTCCTACCACCACTTTTCCACACTCGCTATACAAACTTTATTGCTTCTTTATCTAAACAGCCCCTAGTTTTTACTCACGTGCTCTTTATTATCTTGCAAACCTATCCAACAACACCTACAAAATACTTCTAGTTTCATACTTGTTCTAGGTAAAGTGAACGTTAAGCGTGCATAGAGTTGTATCGGTGGTAGATAGAACTTGAGGGAATATTTTTTCTACCTTTAGCTCCTCGTTGGGTTCGACACTCTTACTTATCGAAAGAGGCTACAATTGATCCCCTATACTTGTGGCTTATCAAGACCTTTTTCTGGCGTTGTTGCCGGGGAGTTATAGCGTGGGGTGAATATTCTCGTGTGTGCTTGCTTGCTTTATCACTAAGTAGTTTTTATTTTGTGCTCTTGTTTTCTATCTTTAGTTATGGGTAGGAAACGCAAAATACCAAAAAAATTAGTTGTACCTGATACGTCTCCAACATATCTATAATTTTTGATTGTTCCATGCTATATTATATTCTGTTTTGGACATTATTGGGCTTTATTATACACTTTTATATTATTTTTGGGACTAACCTATTAACCGGAGGCCCAGCCCAGAATTGTTGTTTTTTGCCTATTTCAGAGTTTCGTGGAAAAAGAATATCAAACGGAGTCCAAACGGAATGAAACCTTCGGGAACGTGATTTTTGGAATGAATGTGATCCAGAGGACTTGGACCCTACGTCAAGAAAGCAACCAAGAAGGCACGAGGTAGGGGGTGCGCCTACCCCCCCCCCCCAGGCGCGCCCTCCACCCTCATGGGGCCCACGTTGCTCCACCGGCGTACTTCTTCCTCCTATATATACCTACGTACCCCCAAACTACCAGATATGGAGCAAAAAACCTAATTCCACCGCCGCAACCTTCTGTACCCGTGAGATCCCATCTTGGGGCCTTTTCCGGAGCTCCGCCGGAGGGGGCATCGATCACGGAGGGCTTCTACATCAACACCATAGCCTCTCCGATGATGTGTGAGTAGTTTACCTCAGACCTTCGGGTCCATAGTTATTAGCTAGATGGCTTCTTCTCTCTCTTTGGATCTCAATACAATGTTCTCCCCCTCTCTTGTGGAGATCTATTCGATATAATCTTCTTTTGCGGTGTGTTTGTTGAGACCGATGAATTGTGGGTTTATGATCAAGTTTATCTATGAACAATATTTGAATCTTCTCTGAATTCTTTTATGTATGATTGGTTATCTTTGCAAGTCTCTTCGAATTATCAGTTTGGTTTGGCCTACTAGATTGATCTTTCTTGCAATGGGAGAAGTGCTTAGCCTTGGGTTCAATCTTGCGATGTCCTTTCCCAGTGACAGTAGGGGCAGCAAGGCACCTATTGTATTGTTGCCATCGAGGATAACAAGATGGGGTTTATATCATATTGCATGAGTTTATCCCTCTACATCATGTCATCTTACTTAAAGTGTTACTCTGTTCTTTTGAACTTAATACTCTAGATGCATGCTGGATAGCGGTCGATGTGTGGAGTAATAGTAGTAGATGCAGGCAGGAGTCGGTCTACTTGTCGCGGACGTGATGCCTATATACATGATCATACCTAGATATTCTCATAACTATGCTCAATTCTATCAATTGCTCAACAGTAATTTGTTTACCCACCGTAATACTTATGCTCTCGAGAGAAGCCACTAGTGAAACCTATGGCCCCCGGGTCTATTTTCCATCCTATTAATCTTCCAACACTTAGCTATTTTTATTGCCTTTTATTTTACTTTGCATCTTTATCATAAAAATACCAAAATATTATCTTATCATATCTACCAGATCTCACTTTCGTAAGTGACCGTGAAGGGATTGACAACCCCTTTATTGCGTTGGTTGCGAGAATTTTATTTGTTTGTGTAGGTGCGAGGGACTCGTGCGTGGCCTCCTACTGGATTGATACCTTGGTTCTCAAAAAACTGAGGGAAATACTTACGCTAATTTACTGCATCACCCTTTCCTCTTCAAGGGAAAACCAACGCAGTGCTCAAGAGGTAGCAAGAAGGATTTCTGGCGCCGTTGCCGGGGAGTCTACGCAAAAGTCAACATGCCAAGTACCCATCACAAACCCTTATCTCCCGCATTCCATTATTTGCCAGTTGCCTCTCGTTTTCTTCTCCCCCACTTCACCCTTGCCGTTTTATTCACCCTCTCTTTTCCGTTCGCCTCTTTTTCGTGTGCTTCTTGTTTGCTTGTGTGTTGGATTGCTTGCTTGTCACGATGGCTCAAGATAATACCAAATTGTGTGACTTTACCAATACCAACAACAATGATTTCCTTAGCACTCCGATTGCTCCTCTTACCGATACTGAATCTTGTGAAATCAATGTTGCTTGGTTGAATCTTGTCATGAAATATCAATTCGCCGGCCTTCCTAGTGAAGATGTCGCTAGCCATCTAAATAGCTTCGTTGATTTGTGTGATATGCAAAAGAAGAAAGATGTGGACAATGATATTGTTAAATTGAAGCTATTTCCTTTTTCGCTTAGAGATCGTGCTAAAGCTTGGTTTTCGTCTTTTCCTAAAAATAGTATTGATTCTTGAAATAAGTGCAAAGATGCTTTTATCTCTAAGTATTTTCCTCCCGCTAAGATCATCTCTCTTAGAAACGATATCATGAATTTTAAGCAACTTGATCATGAACATGTTGCACAAGCTTGGGAGAGGATGAAACTAATGATACGTAATTGCCCTACACATGGTTTGAATTTGTGGATGACTATACAAAAAATTGATGCCGGATTGAATTTTGCTTCTAGAAATCTTTTAGATTCGGCCGCGGGAGGCACTTTTATGGAAATCACTTTAGGAGAAGCTACTAAACTCCTAGATAATATTATGGTTAATTATTCTCAATGGCACACTGAAAGATCTACTAATAAGAAAGTGCATGCGATAGAAGAAATTAATGTTTTGAGTGGAAAGATGGATGAACTTATGAAATTATTTGCTAATAAAAGTGTTTCTTCTGATCCTAACGATATGCCTTTGTCTACTTTGATTGAGAATAATAATGAATCTATGGATGTGAATTTGTTGGTAGGAATAATTTTGGTAACAACGCGTATAGAGGAAACTTTAATCCTAGGCCGTATCCTAGTAATTCCTCTAATAATTATGGTAATTCCTACAACAATTCTTATGGAAATTTTAATAAGATGCCTTCTGAATTTGAGACTAGTGTTAAGGAGTTTATGAATTCGCAAAAGAATTTCAATGCTTTGCTTGAAGAAAAATTGCTTAAAGTTGATGAATTAGCTAGGAACGTTGATAGAATTTCTCTTGATGTTGATTCTTTGAAACTTAGATCTATTCCACCTAAGCATGATATCAATGAGTCTCTCAAGGCCATGAGAATTTCCATTGATGAGTGCAAAGAAAGAACCGCTAGGATGCGTGCTAAGAAATATTGTTTTGTGAAAGCATGTTCTTCTAGTTTCTATGATAATAAAGACGAAGATCTAAAAGTTATTGATGTGTCCCCTATTAAATCTTTGTTTTGCAATATGAATCTTGATAATTATGGGACTGACTATGATCCACCTTTACCTAGAAGGCGTTCCAAAAATTCGGAGTTTTTAGATCTTGATGCAAAAATTGGTAAAAGCGGGATTGAAGAGATCAAAACTCTAGATATTAATGAACCCACTATTTTGGATTTCAAGGATTTTAATTATGATAATTGCTCTTTGATAGATTGTATTTCCTTGTTGCAATCCGTGCTAAATTCTCCACATGCTTATAGTCAAAATAAAGCCTTTACCAAACATATCATAGATGCTTTGATGCAATCTTATGAAGAAAAACTTGAGTTGGAAGTTTCTATCCCTAGAAAACTTTATGATGAGTGGGAACCTACTATTAAAGTTAAAACTAAAAATCATGAATGCTATGCTTTGTGTGATTTGGGTGCTAGTGTTTCCACGATTCCAAAGACTTTGTGTGATTGCTAGGTTTCCGTGATTTTGATGATTGCTCTTTAAACTTGCACCTTGCGGATTCCACCATTAAGAAACCTATGGGAAGAATTAATGATGTTCTTATTGTTGCAAATAGGAATTATGTGCCCGTAGATTTTATTGTTCTTGATATAGATTGCAATCCTTCATGTCCTATTATTCTTGGTAGACCTTTCCTTAGAACGATGATGCAATTATTGATATGAAGGAAGGGAATATTAGATTCCAATTTCCGTTAAGAAAGGCATGGAACACTTCCCTAGAAAGAAAATAAAATTACCTTATGAATCTATTATGAGAGCCACTTATGGATTGCCTACCAAAGATGGCAATACCTAGATCTATCCTTGCTATTATGCCTAGCTAGGGGCGTTAAACGATAGCGCTTGTTGGGAGGCAACCCAATTTTATTTTTTATTTTTTTTGCTTTTTGCTTCTGTTTAGGAATAAATATTTGATCTAGCCTCTGGTTAGATTTGTTTTTATGTTTTAATTAGTGTTTGTGCCAAGTTTAACCTATAGGATCTTCTTGGATGATAGTTATTTGATCTTGCTGAAAATTCCAGAAACTTTCTGTTCACGAAAATAATTTTTAGAAATCACCAGAACGTGATAAATGTTGATTCCAGTTGTTGCTGATCAATAAACAAATTTTCTAGGTCGTCCTATTTTGGCTGAATTTTTGGAGTTCCAGAAGTTTGCGTTAGTTACAGATTACTACAGACTGTTCTGTTTTTGACAGATTCTGTTTTTCGTTGTTGTTTGCTTATTTTGATGAATCTATGGCTAATAAAATAGTTTATAAACCATAGATAAGTTGGAATACAGTAGGTTTAACACCAATATAAATAAAGAATGATTTCATTACAGTACCTTGAAGTGGTGTTTTGTTTTCTTTCGCTAACTGAGCTCACGAGATTTTCTGTTAAGTTTTGTGTTGTGAAGTTTTCAAGTTTTGGGTGAAAGATTTGATGGATTATGGAACAAGGAGTGGCAAGAGCCTAAGCTTGGGGATTCCCATGGCACCCCAAGATAATCTAAGGACACCTAAAATCCAAAGCTTGGGGATGCCCCGGAAGGCATCCCCTCTTTCGTCTACTTCCATCGGTAACTTTACTTGGAGCTATATTTTTATTCACCACATGATATGTGTTTTGCTTGGAGCGTCTTGTATTATTTGAGTCTTTGTTTTTTAGTTTACCACAATCATCCTTGCTGTACACACCTTTTGAGAGAGACACACATGATTCGGAAATTATTAGAATACTCTATGTGCTTCACTTATATTTTTTGAGCTATATAGTTTTGCTCTAGTGCTTCACTTATATCTTTTAGAGCACGGCGGTGGATTTGTTTTATAGAAACTATTGATCTCTCATGCTTCACTTATATTATTTTGAGAGTCTTAAAACAGCATGGCAATTTGCTTTAATTATAATATCATGAGAAATTTGATACTAGATAATTGTTTTGAGATATAAAGGTGGTAATATCATAGTTGTGCTAGTTGAGTAATTGTGGAATTGAAAAATACTTGTGTTGGAGTTTGTGATTCCCGTAGCATGCACGTATGGTGAACCGTTATGTAACGAAGTCGGAGCATGAGGTATTTATTGATTGTCATCCTTTGTGTGGCGGTCGGGATCGCGCGATGGTTAACTCCTACCAACCCTTCCCCTAGGAGCATGCGTAGTAGTACTTTGCTTCGAGGGCTAATAAATTTTTGCAATAAGTATATGAGTTCTTTATGACTAATGTGAGTCCATGGATTATACGCACACTTACCTTTCCGCAATTTTCTAGCCTCTTCAGTACCGTGCATTGCCCTTTCTCACCTTGAGAGTTGGTGCAAACTTCGCCGGTGCATCCAAACCGCGTGATATGATACGCTCTATCACACATAAACCTCCTTATATCTTCCTCAAAACAGCCACCATACCTACCTATTATGGCATTTCCATAGACATTCCGAGATATATTGCCATGCAACTTTCCATCGTTTCGTTTATCATGACACGCTCCATCATTGTCATATTTCCTTGCATGATCATGTAGTTGACATTGTATTTGTGGCAAAGCCACCATTCATAATTCTTTCATACATGTCGCTCTTGATTCATTGCATATCCCGGTACACCGCCAGAGGCATTCACATAGAGTCATATTTTGTTCTAAGTATTGAGTTGTAATTCATGAGTTGTAAGTAAATAAAAGTGTGATGATCATCACTATTAGAGCATTGTCCCAAATGAGGAAAGGATGATGGAGACTATGATTCCCCCACAAGTCGGGATGAGACTCCGGACTAAATAAAATAAAATAAAAAGAGGCCATAAAAAAGGCCCAAAAAATGAGAGAAAAAGAGAGAAGGGACAGTGTTACTATCCTTTTACCACACTTATGCTTCAAAGTAGCACCGTGATCTTCATGATAGAGAGTCTCTCATTTTGTCGCTTGCATATACTATTGGGAAATTTCATTATAGAACTTGGCTTGTATATTCCAATGATGGGCTTCCTCAAAATGCCCGAGGTCTTCGTGAGCAAGCAAGTTGGATGCACACCCACTTAGTTTCTTTTGTTTGAGCTTTCATACACTTATAGCTCTAATGCATCCGTTGCATGGCAATCCCTACTCCTTGCATTGACATCAATTGATGGGCATCTCCATAGCCCGTTGATTAGCCTCGTTGATGTGAGACTTTCTCCTTTTTTTGTCTTCCCACATAACCCCTACCATTATACCTTATTCCACCATAGTGCTATATCCATGGCTTGCGCTCATGTATTGCGTAAGAGTTGAAAAGGCTGAAGCGCGTTAAAAAGTATGAACCAATTGCTTGGCTAAAACCGGGGTTGTACATGATATGAATATTTTGTGTGGGGAAGATGGAGCATAGCCAGACTATATGATTTTGTAGGGATAACTTGCTTTGGCTATGTTATTTTGATAAGACATAATTGCTTGGTTAGCATGCTTGAAGTATTATTGTTTTTATGTCAACATTAAACTTTTATCTTGAATCATATTAAATCTGAACATTCGTGCCACAATAGGAAGAATTACATTGAAAATATGCTAAGTAGCATTCCACATCAAAAGTTCTGTTTTTATCATTTACCTACTCGAGGACGAGCAGGAATTAAGCTTGGGGATGCTTGATACGTCTCCAACGTATCTATAATTTTTTATTGTTCCATGCTATATTATATTCTGTTTTGGACATTATTGGGCTTTATTATACACTTATATATTATTTTTGGGACTAACCTATTAACCGGAGGCCCAGCCCAGAATTGTTCTTTTTTGCCTATTTCAGAGTTTCGCAGAAAAATAATATCAAACGGAGTCCAAACGGAATGAAACCTTCGGGAACGTGATTTTTGGAACGAACGTGATCTAGAGGACTTGGACCCTACGTCAAGAAAGCAACCAGCAAGGCACGAGGTAGGGGCGCGCCTACCCCCCCCCCCCAGGCGCGCCCTCCACCCTCATGGGGCCCACGTTGCTCCACTGACGTACTTATTCCTCCTATATATACCTACGTACCCCCAAACTACCAGATACGGAGCCAAAAACCTAATTCCACCGCCGCAACCTTCTATACCCGTGAGATCCCATCTTGGGGCCTTTTCCGGAGCTCCGCCGGAGGGGGCATCGATCACGGAGGGCTTCTACATCAACACCATAGCCTCTCCAATGATGTGTGAGTAGTTTACCTCAGACCTTCGGGTCCATAGTTATTAGCTAGTGTAACACCCCGGATGTAACTTTCCATATTTGTAACTCCAACTCTTGCCATTTTCGGCTATGTGAGATGATTTTTCCCTCCGTGGTTGGGTTTTGTCTTTCGTTTTGCATTTTTGTTCGTGTCATGCATCTCATATCATGTCATCATGTGCATCTCATTTGCATACGTGTTCGTCTCATGCATCCGAGCATTTTCCCCGTTGTCCGTTTCGCAATCCGACACTCCCACGTGCACCGGCGCACCCCTCTTGTTTCTTTTCGTGAGCGGGTGTTGAACGTTCTCGGAATGGACCGAGGTTTGCCAAGTGGCCTTGGTACACCACCGGAAGACCACCTGTCAAGTTCCGTTCCATTTGGAGGTCGTTTGATGCTCCAACGGTTAACCGGGTAACCGCAAAGTCATTTTGTGTGTTATAGCAAAACCCCCCTCCAAACAGCCCAAAACCCATCTAAGTCACTTCCATGCTCTAGGTCGTTCGATCACGATCGTGTGTGCGAAAACCGCACTCCATTTGGAGCCTCCTAGCTCCCTCTACCTATAAATATGTGAGCCTCCCCGAAACCCTAGCCCGCTCCTCCGCGCCGCCGGACGTGTCCGCCCGGGGCCGGACGCAACTGCGCCGCCGCCCCGCCCACTCACGGCGCGCCACGTGGCGCCCGTACGCCGCGCCGCCGCCGAGCCCACGAAGCCCACGCGCGGCACCCGCGGCCCGCCCGTCGCCCGCCGCCACCCGAGGCTCCTCCCGCGCCCAGCGCCGCCCTCGTCCTCCCGCCGTCGCCGGGCCGCGTCGCCAGCGCCGCCGTGCCCGCCGACCACCGCCGCGCCCCGAGGTCGCCGTCGCCGACCCCGCCGTCGTCGCGCGTGACCGCCTCCGCCCGCTGCGTCCCCGACCGCCGCGCCTCTCCCTCCTCCCTCTCCGTCCTCGCCGGCCCCGAGCTCCGGCCGCCGGCTTCTTCTTCTCCGGCGAGCCTCGAGCCCGAGCCCGATCTGGATCCAAGCGACGGTTGACTTTCTTCTCCCCCGAAATTTCTCCAAGTCCCGCATATTCTGCATAATGTTGCATTGTTCATCGCATCATAACTCTCTGTATATAGCTCCGTTTCGTGCGTGTAATATGTCGAAATGTTCGTCTCACGATGCTCTTCATTTTGTTACATTGTGCCATGTTCATTTGAGTCCATCTTGATGCCCAAATCTCTGGTGCAAGAGTGCTATATGCTGTTACCTGCTGTTACTTATCAGAGCATGAGGATTTGTTATTTTTGTTGCTATTGATGTGTGCATCTTATGGGCATGAGCTCTACATGTGTTTCTGCTGTATGCCATGCCATTTTTGTAGAGGTGTATGCCATGTAATTTTGTGATCTATGTGGTGACTAGCACAAGCATGCAAACTAGGCTTCGTGATGTTTCTGTTTTCAGGGACTTAGTAATTTCACTGTCTGTTTCTACTGTTATTTTGTTGCCATGTATCCTTGTGGCTACCGAGAGATCCATGCTCCTTTTGGTGATGTTCAGTACGGATGTTTTGTAGATATAGTTGTGCTCTATCCATCCATGCCCCTGTTTGCAATTACGGAGGGCCATAGCATGACTCAATCTTGCTCTACGTTTGCTATAAAATATTCCTGGCAGATTCTTAACATTATATTCAATTTTGCCAAGGTTGTTGTAGTTGTTTCATACATGCTATGATCTTGCTCTTGCCATGGATAGTTTTATAAACATTCCATCTTACTGTAGGTATGCTTATTTTGTCATTCATTGCTTTGTGTTGAGTGAATCAAGCTCACAAAGATGCCCTCATAATGTCTGTTTCTGCCATGCTCTGTTTTCTGCTAAGTCTGAAACCTGATAACGAAATTTGCTATGTTTACATGGTTGCCATCATATCTTCTGGTCCTTTTTGGCTCATGGTCATTAAGAGACTTTTGTTCTATGCTTTTAGTAGATTCTTTCCATCCCTTGTTTTTCCATGTTAAGTTCCTGTAGCATGTTGATTTCTAGATCTGAACATTGCTACCTGATACTGTTTATGCCATGTCCAGTAATTTCACTAAGTCTGTGAACCTAATATCTTTTGCACTTTTGCCATGCTTGTTTGAACCTGTTATGTTGTGATCTAGCCATAGCTCAGTGTTCATCTTTTGTCAAGCATCTCCTGTATATTACTGCCATATGCTTTGTTGCTATGTTGGAGTGTTGTAGCGTAGTTACTTGGTGTATTCTAAGTGCTATCCTGTTGTTAATCGCAGAATCGTGTCATTCTTGTTTTGCTTGCCATTTGCAAACCGTGCATCCGTTTCCGGTGATCTTTATATCGATTTCGACCGAAATCATCTCATCTTTCCAGTGGCATGCTTGGTTTTCCAAGTTACTGCCTTATTCATCATTTTTCTTCCGGAGCACGCATATGCATCACATACCACATCTCGCATATCATACATGTTTTGCATCATGTTGCTTGTGCATTTCCCGTGATTGATTGTGGTTCCGTTGCTTGTGTTCTTATTGTGGGTAGAGCCGGGAGACGAGTTCATGAACAAGGAACCTGTTGAGTACGCTTACGAGGATCAAGCTTTCGATAACTCTGAGAACCTTGCAGGCAAGATGACCATACCCTCGAAATCACTTCTATCTTTGCTTTGCTAGTTGTTCGTTCTATTGCCATGTTGCGCTACCTACCACTTGCTATATCATGCCTCCCATATTGCCATGTTAATCCTCTAACCATCCTTTCCTAGCAAACCGTTGTTTGGCTAAGTTACCGCTTTTGCTCAGCCCTTCTTATAGCGTTGCTAGTTGCAGGTGAAGTTGAAGTTGGTTCCATGTTGGAACATAGATATTTTGGAATATCACAATATCTCTTATTATATTAATGCATCTATATATTTGGTAAAGGGTGGAAGGCTCGGCCTTATGCCTGGTGTTTTGTTCCACTCTTGCCGCCCTAGTTTCCGTCATACCGGTATTATGTTCCTTGAGTTTGCGTTCCTTACGCGGTTGGGTGATTTATGGGACCCCCTTGACAGTTCGCCTTGAATAAAACTCCTCCAGCAAGGCCCAACCTTGGTTTTACCATTTGCCACCTAAGCCTTTTCCCTTGGGTTTTCGCGAGCCCGAGGGTCATCTTTATTTTAACCCCCCCCCCCCCCCGGGGCCAGTGCTCCTTCGAGTGTTGGTCCGAAACGAGTAGACTGCAGGGCCACCTCGGGGAAACTTGAGGCCTGGTTTTACTCGTAGGATGTCTCATCGAGTAGACTGCAGGGCCACCTCGGGGAAACTTGAGGCCTGGTTTTACTCGTAGGATGTCTCATCCGTTGTGCCCTGAGAATGAGATATGTGCAGCTCCTATCGGGATTTGTCGGCACATCGGGCGGCTTTGCTGGTCTTGTTTAACCATTGTCAAAATGTCTTGTAAACCGGGATTCCGAGACTGATCGGATCTTTCCGGGAGAAGGTTTATCCTTCGTTGACCGTGAGAGCTTATGATGGGCTAAGTTGGGACACCCCTGCAGGGTATTATCTTTCGAAAGCCGTGCCCGCGGTTATGAGGCAAATGGGAATTTGTTAATGTCTTGTA
Source organism: Triticum aestivum (assembly GCF_018294505.1). Taxonomy (NCBI): domain Eukaryota; kingdom Viridiplantae; phylum Streptophyta; class Magnoliopsida; order Poales; family Poaceae; genus Triticum; species Triticum aestivum. The sequence continues at coordinate 288,053,633 of NC_057796.1, forward strand.
GAGAACTTGTCACTTGACTTAATTAAAATACATCAACCGTGTGTGTAGCCGTGATGGTCTCTTCTCGGCGGAGTCCGGGAAGTGAACACGGTTTGAGTTATGCATGAACGTAAGTAGTTTCAGGATCACTTCTTGATCATTCCTAGCTTCGCGACCGTTGCGTTGCTTCTCTTCTCGCTCTCATTTGCGTATGTTAGCCACCATATATGCTTAGTGCCTGCTGCAGCTCCACCTCATTACACCATCCTTTCCTATAAGCTTAAATAGTCTTGATCTCGCGGGTGTGAGATTGTTGAGTCCTCGTGACTCACAGATTCTACCAAAATAGTTGCAGGTGCCGACGATGCCAGTGCAGATGATGCAACCGAGCTCAAGTGGGAGTTTGACGAGGAACGTGGTCGTTACTATGTTTCTTTTCCTGATGATCAGTAGTGGAGCCCAGTTGGGACGATCGGGGATCTAGCATTTGGGGTTATCTTATTTTTATTTGGATTTGACCGTAGTCGGTCTATGTGTGGATTTTGTATGATGTATGAATTATATTTATGTATTGTGTGAAGTGGCGATTGTAAGCCAACTCTCGTTATCCCATTCTTGTTCATTACATGGGATTGTGTGAAGATGACCCTTCTTGCGACAAAACCACAATGTGGTTATGCCTCTAAGTCGTGCCTCGACACGTGGGAGATATAGCCGCATCATGGGCGTTACAGCTAGATGACTTCTTCTCTCTCTTTGGATCTCAATACAATGTTCTCCCCCTCTCTCGTGGAGATCTATTCGATGTAATCTTCTTTTGCGGTGTGTTTGTTGAGACCGATGAATTGTGGGTTTATGATCAAGTTTATCTATGAACAATATTTGAATCTTCTCTGAATTCTTTTATGTATGATTGGTTATCTAAGTCTCTTCGAATTATCAGTTTGGTTTGGCCTACTAGATTGATCTTTCTTGCAATGGGAGAAGTGCTTAGCTTTGGGTTCAATCTTGCGGTGTCCTTTCCCAGTGACAGTAGGGGCAGCAAGGCACGTATTGTATTGTTGCCATCGAGGATAACAAGATGGGGTTTATATCATATTGCATGAGTTTATCCCTCTACATCATGTCATCTTGCTTAAAGCGTTACTCTGTTCTTTTGAACTTAATACTCTAGATGCATGCTGGATAGCGGTCGATGTGTGGAGTAATAGTAGTAGATGCAGGCAGGAGTCGATCTACTTGTCGCGGACGTGATGCCTATATACATGATCATACCTAGATATTCTCATAACTATGGTCAATTCTGTCAATTGCTCAATAGTAATTTGTTTACCCACCGTAATACTTATGCTCTTGAGAGAAGCCACTAGTGAAACCTATGGCCCTCGGGTCTATTTTCCATCATATTAATCTTCCAACAGTTAGCTATTTTTATTGCCTTTTATTTTACTTTGCGTCTTTATCATAAAAATACCAAAAATATTATCTTATCATATCTCACTTTCGTAAGTGACCGTGAAGGGATTGACAACCCCTTTATTGCGTTGGTTGCGAGGATTTTATTTGTTTGTGTAGGTGCGAGGGACTCGTGTGTGGCCTCCTACTGGATTGATACCTTGGTTCTCAAAAACTGAGGAAAATACTTACGCTGCTTTACTGCATCACCCTTTCCTCTTCAAGGGAAAACCAACGCAGTGCTCAAGAGGTAGCAGTACCTACTACACCAATGGTTGAAGAACCACTCAAAATCTATCACGCTCCTGAAGCTTTTTACTTGGATCATCTTCGATTCCTATGTGCTCGTGCTGAAACCCCAACTAGCATAGTTGAGGGAAAATCTTTAGATGAGCATGCTTGTTATGTGCGACACCGCATATCTGAAAAAGGGAAACTTTTACTGGATCAAACTCCTCATTTGCAATGCTATGCTTGGAATTTATGTGAAATATATGATGTTACTTGTTGTTCTGAAAACCCTAAGAAACACCTTCCCTACCAATGTGAGTTTAGTGATAATGGAATCGTATCTTTGTATGCTAAGGGTGTTTATAATTACTATGATGTTCAACAAATTGAAGAATTTGTTGCTTTTAAGGGTGCTTATGAAATTGCTTCTTTGATTGAAACGTATGGTGCTACTCTTTACAAATCTGAAATTTTTGCCATACTTAAATATTGTTATGATAATTATGCTTCTAATGCCTATGTTGAACCATATACTGAGGACTCCTCCGCTGTCCAAGAAGAGAATAATATTTTGTAGGAGTCTATGGAAGAAGAAATTGATGAAATTGTGAGCTCATTGGATGAAAAAGATGATGAGGAGAGCAAAGAACAAAAGGAGGAAGAGCGGATTAGCTACTCGTGCCCACCTTCTAATGAGGGTAACTCTTCAACTCATACATTGTTTAATTCCCCTTCGTGCTTACCGAAGGATGATTCTTATGATCCCGTTGATTCTTTTGAAATATCCATTTTTGATGATGCTTGCTATGCTTGTGGCCAAGATGCCTATGTGAATTATGCTTATGGAGATGAACTTGCTATAGTTTCTTATGTTAAACATGAAATTGTTGCTATTGCACCCACGCATGATAGTCCTATTATCTTTTTGAATTCTCCCGACTACACTATATCGGAGAAGTTTGCCCTTATTAAGGATTATATTGATGGATTGCGTTTTACTACTACACATGATGATTTTGATAGATATACTATGCATGTGCTTGCTGCTCCTACTTGCAATTATTATGAGAGAGGAACTACATCTCCGCCTCTCCATGTTTCCAATATGATAAAATTGCAAAAGCTGTTTATACAATGCATTGGCCTTTACTATGTGTGCATGAATTGTTCTTTTATGACATGTCGATGCATAGGAAGAGAGTTAGACTTTGTTGTTGCATGATATATGTTACTTTTTGCTCATTACTAAATGCCAAATCATTGTCAATTAAAATTGGATTTGATATACCTTGGGATCCGGGTGGATCCATTACTTGAGCACTATATGCCTAGCTTAATGGCTTTAAAGAAAGCGTTGCCAGGGAGACAACCCGAAAGTTTTAGAGAGTCATTTATTTCTGTTGTGTGCTTTTATAAAGTTTAAAAATAAAAATAATGTGCCAAGGTTTGTCTTTAGGATGTTTAGATTGCTTGTTGGTTTGTGCGGTGCAAAACAGAAACTTTGGCTGTAGTGCGTGATTTTACTTTTTTTTACTGGAACGTCAAACGGTTCTGAAACTTTTTGCACTGTCTTGCTATACAAATTGTTTATTTTTCCTAACTTTGTCAGAATTTTTGGAGTACCATAAATATGGTGAATGTTCAGATTACTACAGACTGTCCTATTTAAGACAGATTCTGTTTTTGATGCATAGTTTGCTTGTTTTGATGAAACTATCGATTTCTATCAGTGGATTAAGCCATGGAAAAGTTATATTACAGTAGATACAATTCAAAAACAAAATATGAATTGGTTTGCAACAATACTTAGAGTAGTGATTTTCTTTATTATACTAACGGATCTTACCGAACTTTCTGTTGAGTTTTGTATGGATGAAGTGTTCGAGGATCGAGGAGGTCTCGATATGAGGAAAAGGAGGAGAGGTAAGAGCTCAAGCTTGGGGATGCCCAAGGCACCCCAAGTAAATATTCAAGGAGACTCAAGCGTCTAAGCTTGGCGATGCCCCGGAAGGCATCCCATCTTTCTTCAACAAGTATCGGTATGTTTTCGGTTTCGTTTCGGTCATGTGATATGTGCAAATCTTGGAGCGTCTTTTGCATTTAGTTTTCACTTTTCTTTGATGCACCATGCTGGTATGAGATAGTCCATGGTTGATTTATAGAATGCTCTTTGCACTTCACTTATATCTTTTGAGTATGGCTGTATAGAATGCTTCATGTGCTTCGCTTATATCTTTTGAAGTATGGATTGCATGTTTCTCTTCACAAAGAAAACCGCCATTTGTAGAATGCTCTTTTGCTTCACTTATATTTGTTAGAGCGTGGGCATATCTTTTCTAGAAATAATTAAACTCTCGTGCTTCACTTATATCTATTTAGAGAGATGACAGGAACTGGTCATTCACATGGTTAGTCATAAAATCCTACATAAAACTTGTAGATCACTGATTATGATATGTTTGATTCCTTGCAATAGTTTTGCGATATAAAGATGGTGATATTAGAGTCATGCTAGTGGGTAGTTGTGGATTGTAGAAATACTTGTGTTGAAGTTTGTGATTCCCGTAGCATGCACATATGGTGAACCGTTATGTAACGAAGTTGGAGCATGAGGTATTTATTGATTGTCTTCCTTATGAGTGGTGGTCGGGGACGAGCGATGGTCTTTTCCTACCAATCTATCCCCCTAGGAGCATGCACGTAGTACTTTGTTTCGATGACTAATAGATTTTTGCAATAAGTATGTGATTTCTTTATGACTAATGTTGAGTCCATGGATTATACGCACTCTCACCCTTCCATCACTGCTAGCCTCTTTGGTACCGTGCATTGCCCTTTCTCACCTCGAGAATTGGTGCAAACTGATACGTCTCCAACCTATCTATAATTTTTTATTGTTCCATGCTATATTATATTCTATTTTGGATGATTAATGGGCTTTATTATACACTTTTATATTATTTTTGGGACTAACCTATTAACCGGAGGCCCAGCCCAAATTGCTGTTTTTTGCCTATTTCAGTGTTTCAAAGGAAAAGGATATCAAACGGAGTCCAAACGGAATGAAACCTTCGGGAACGTGATTTTAGGAACAAACATGATCCAGAGGACTTGGAGTCTACGTAAAGCAATCAACGAGGAGAGCAAGAGGTAGGGGGGCGCCCACCTCCCCCAGACGCGCCCTCCACCTCGTGGGGCCCACGTTGCTCCACCGACGTACTTCTTCCTCATATATATACCTACGTACCCCCAAACCATCAAAGGCATCCACGAAAACCTAATTCCACCGCCGCAACCTTCTGTACCCGTGAGATCCCATCTTGGGGCCTTTTCCGGCGTCCTGCCGGAGGGGGCATTGATCACGGAGGGCTTCTACATCAACACCATAGCCTCTGCGATGATGTGTGAGTAGTTTACCTTAGACCTTCGGGTCCATAGTTATTAGCTATATGGCTTCTTCTCTCTCTTTGGATCTCAATACAAAGTTCTCCTCGATCTTCTTGGAGATCTATTTGATGTAACTCTTCTTTTGCGGTGTGTTTGTCGAGACCGATGAATTGTGGGTTTATGATCAAGTTTATCTATGAACAATATTTGAATCTCCTCTGAATTCTTTTATGTATGATTGGTTATCTTTGCAAGTCTCTTCGAATTATCATTTTGGTTTGGCCTACTAGATTGATCTTTCTTGCAATGGGAGAAGTGCTTAGCTTTGGGTTCAATCTTGCGGTGTCCTTTCCCAGTGACAGCAAGGGCGGCAAGGCACGTATTGTATTGTTGCCATCGAGGATAAAAAGATGGGGTTTATATCATATTGCATGAGTTTATCCCTCTACACCATGTCATCTTGCTTAAAGCATTACTCTGTTCTTCTGAACTTAATACTCTAGATGCATGCTGGATAGCGGTCGATGTGTGGAGTAGTAGTAGTAGTAGTAGATGCAGAATCATTTCGGTCTACTTGTCACGGACGTGATGCCTACATACATGATCATACCTAGATATTCTCATAACTATGCTCAATTCTATCAATTGCTCAACAGTAATTTGTTCACCCACCGTAATACTTATGCTCTTGAGAGAGGCCACTAGTGAAACCTATGGCCCCCAGGTCTATTCTCCATCATATTAATCTTCCAACACTTAGCTATTTTTATTGCCGTTTATTTTACTTTGCATCTTTATTATCATAAAAATACCAAAAATATTATCTTATCATATCTATCAGACCTCACTCTCGTAAGTGACCGTGAAGGGATTGACAAACCCTTTATCGCGTTGGTTGCGAGGTTCTTATTTGTTTGTGTAGGTGCGTGGGACTCGAGCGTGGCCTCCTACTGGATTGATACCTTGGTTCTCAAAAACTGAGGGAAATACTTACGCTACTTTACTGCATCACCCTTTCCTCTTCAAGGGAAAACCAATGCAGTGCTCAAGAGGTAGCACAAACTTCGCCGGTGCATCCAAACCCCGTGATATGATACGCTCTATCACACATAAGCCTCCTTATATCTTCCTCAAAACAGCCACCATACCTACCTATCATGGCATTTCCATAGCCATTCCGAGATATATTGCCATGCAACTTCCATCATCTTCATATACATGACTTGAGCATTCATTGTCATATTGCTTTGCATGATTGTAAGATAGCTAGCATGGTGTTTTCACGGCTTGTCCGTTTTTTGATGTCATTGCTAATCATTGCACATCCCGGTACACCGCCAGAGGCATTCATATAGAGTCATATCTTTGTTCTAGTTTCGAGTTGTAATATTGAGTTGTAAGTAAATAAAAGTGTGATGATCATCATTATTAGAACATTGTCCCACGTGAGGTTATCAAAATAAAAGTGGCCAAAGAAGCCCCAAAAAAAGAGAGAGGCCAAAGAAGCCTAAAAAAGAGAGAGAGAAAAATAAAAAAATGAGAGAAAAGAGAGAAGGGACAATGTTACTATCCTTTTACCACACTTGTGCTTCAGAGTAGCACCATGTTCTTCATATAGAGAGTCTCTTGAGTTATCACTTTCATATACTAGTGGGAATTTTCATTATAGAACTTGGCTTGTATATTCCAACGATGGGCTTCCTCAAATGCCCTAGGTCTTCGTGAGCAAGCAAGTTGGATGCACACCCACTTAGTTTCTTTTGTTGAGCTTTCATACATTTTTAGCTCTAGTGCATCTGTTGCATGGCAATCCCTACTCCTCGCATTGACATCAATTGATGGGCATCTCCATAGCCCGTTGATTAGCCACGTCGATGTGAGACTTTCTTCCTTTTGTCTTCTCCACACAACCTCCATCATCATATTCTATTCCACCTATAGTGTTATATCCATGGCTCACGCTCATGTATTGCGTGAAAGTTGAAAAGGTTTGAGAACATCAAAAGTATGAAACAATTGCTTGGCTTGTCATCGGGGTTGTGCATGAATTGAATATTTTGTGTGGTGAAGATGGAGCATAGCCAGACCATATGATTTTGTAGGGATAACTTTCTTTGGCCATGTTATTTTGAAAAGACATGATTGCTTTATTAGTATGCTTGAAGTATTATTGTCTTAATGTCAAATTATAGACTATTGCTTTGAATCACTCGTGTCCTAATATTCATGCCATGATTAGATTACATGATCAAGATTATGCTAGGTAGCATTCCACATCAAAAATTATCCTTTTTATCATTTACCTACTCGAGGACGAGCAGGAATTAAGCTTGGGGATGCTGATATATCTCCATCGTATCTATAATTTTTGATTGTTCCATGCCAATATTCTACAACTTTTACATACTTTTGGCAACTTTTTATGCTATTTTTGGGACTAACATATTGATCCAGTGCCCAGTGCCAGTTCCTGTTTGTTGCATGTTTTTTGTTTCAGAGAAAATCCATATCAAACGGAGTCCAAACAGGATAAAAACTAACGGAGATTTTTTTGGAATATATGTGATTTTTGGGAAGAAGAATCAACGCGATACGATGCCCGAGGGGGCCACGAGGCAGGGGGGCGCGCCCCTGACCCTCGTGGCCACCCCGTAAGGCGGTTGGTGCCCTTCTTTCGCCACAAGAAAGCCAATATCCGGATAGAAATCGTGTTCAAATTTCAACCCAATCGGAGTTACGGATCTCCGGGAATATAAGAAACGGAGAAAGGCCAGAATCTGGAACGCAGAAACAGAGAGAGACAGAGAGACAGATCCAATCTCGGAGGGGCTCTCGCCCCTCCCACGTCATGGAAGCCATGGACCAGAGGGGAAACCCTTCTCCCATCTAGGGGGAAGGTCAAGGAAGAATAAGAAGGAGGGGGCTCTCTCCCCCTCTCTCCCGGTGGCGCCGGAACGCTGCCGGGGTCATCATCACAACAGCAATCTACACCAATACCTCCGTCATCTTCACCAACATCTTCATCACCTTCCCCCATCTATCTACAGCGGTCCACTCTCCCACAACCCGTTGTACCCTCTACTTGATCATGGTGCTTTATGCTTCATATTATTATCCAATGATGTGTTGCCATCCTATGATGTCTGAGTAGATTTTCGTTGTCCTATCGGTAATTGGTGAATTGCTATGATTGATTTAATTTGCTTGGTTATGTTGCTGTCCTTTGGTGCCCATCATATGAGCGCGTGCGTAGATCACACCATAGGGTTAGTTGTATGTTGATAGGACTATGTATTGGAGGGCAAGAGTGATAGAAGCTTCAACCTAGAATAGAAATTGATGCATACGGGATTGAAGGGGGGCCAATATATCTTAATGCTATGGTTGGGTTTTACCTTAATGAACGTTAGTAGTTGTGGATGCTTGCTAATAGTTCCAATCATAAGTGCATAGAATTCCAAGTCAGGGATGACATGCTAGCAGTGGCCTCTCCCACATAAAACTTGATATCGGTCTAGTAAAGTAGTCAATTGCTTAGGGACAATTTCGCAACTCCTACCACCACTTTTCCACACTCGCTATACTAAATTTATTGCTTCTTTATCTAAACATCCCCTATTTTTTATTTACGCACTCTTTATTATCTTGCAAACCTATCCAACAACACCTACAAAGTACTTCTAGTTTCATACTTGTTCTAGGTAAAGTGAACGTTAAGCGTGCGTAGAGTTGTATCGGTGGTCGATAGAACTTGAGGGAATATTTGTTCTACCTTTAGCTCCTTGTTGGGTTCGACACTCTTACTTATCGAAAGAGGCTACAATTGATCCCCTATACTTGTGGGTTATCAGAGCACTTTTGCCCTCCGGCGGAGCGATTTCGCCAGGGGAACTTCCCTCCCGGAGGGGGAAATCATCGTCATCATCATCACCAACAACTCTCCCATCTTGGGGAGGGCTATCTCCATCAACATCTTCAATAGCACCATCTCATCTCAAACCCTAGTTCATCTCTTGTGTTCAATCTTGTTACCAGAACTATAGATTGGTGCTTGTGGGTGACTAGTAGTGTTGATTACATCTTGTAGTTGATTACTATATGGTTTATTTGGTGGAAGATTATATGTTAAGATCCAATATGCTATTTAATACCCCTCTGATCATGAGCATGATTATCATTTATGAGTAGTTACTTTAGTTCTTGAGGTCACGGGAGAAATCATGTTGCAAGTAATCATGTGAACTTGATATGTGTTCGATATTTTGATACTATGTATGTTGTGATTCCCTTAGTGGTGTCATGTGAACGTCGACTACATGACACTTCACCATATTTGGGCCTAAGGGAATGCATTGTGGAGTAGCAATTAGATGATGGGTTGCGAGAGTGACAGAAGCTTAAACCCCAGTTTATGCGCTATTCCGTAAGGGACCGATTGGATCCAAAAGTTTAATGCTATGGTTAGAATTTATTCTTAATACTTTTCTCGTAGTTGCGGATGCTTGCAGGAGGGTTAATCATAAGTAGGAGGTTTGTTCAAGTAAGAACAACACCTAAGCACCGGTCCACCCACATATCAAACTATCAAAGTAGCGAACACAAATCGAACCAACATGGTGAAAGTGACTAGATGAAGTTCCCGTGTACCCTCAAGAACGCTTTGCTTATTATAAGAGACCGTTTTGGCCTGTACTTTGCCTCAAAAGGATTGGGCTACCTTGCTGCACTTTTGTTACTACTATTGTTACTTGCTCGTTACAAATTATCTTGCTATCAAACTACTCTGCTACTTACAATTTCAGCACTTGCTGACATTACCTTGCTGAAAACCACTTGTCATTTCCTTCTGCTCCTCGTTGGGTTCGACACTCTTACTTATCGAGAAGAGCTACAATTGATCCCCTATACTTGTGGGTCATCATTGGACAGAGAGCACCTTCCCTTGAGGCCTGATTTTGAGGATAACAGTGTTGTGATGGATGCTTCACATCCAACTTCTGTAGAGGCTCAAGAGAAGAGAGAGAAGGCACAGGCTGAAAAAGCTTCAAAGATCCCAGACCCTTGTGCAGTCAATCTCAAAACCAAGCAGGACCAGCTCAGCTATCTGCTTGAGGCCACTGTGAGAATAGAGAAAGGACTAGCTACCCTAACTCGAAATCAAGAGAGCCTTGAGAGGATCTTTGAGACAAAGCTACATGACTTGGATGTCAAAGTGACTGAGATTCAGACTTCAGTGAGAAGATACAAGAAGAGCTTGAGGACAGGAGTGACAGGACAACCACAGATGCTTATCAGAGGGTGCCTAGAAGACAGAGGTCTACAACAGTGCCACTGACAGACACTAGGGCTACAACCTCAGCTCCTGCAGCCACAGCCTCAGTTGCCCCTCCAGTGGCAATCCCTCCATCTTCGCAGACGTCAACCGAAGTCTTCGCAGATGTTGTTATCTCCATGCCATCTTTGCACTCCGGAGCTCTCGGAGATCATGCTTAGAGTGTCGTATAGCACTATGCATTTTCGAGCTTTTTGGTAACTTGTTGCCAAAGGGGGAGAAAGTGTATGGATCATAGGCTTCGAGAGAGTGTGTGTGTTTTGCTTTCTTTTTGCCTCTCTTGCTACTTTATTTGCTTGCTTGTTTGGTTGATACTCTACTTATGTGTGTGTGTGATACTTGTATGGTCATGTGCTTGATCATATCATACTTAATGTTTGTGTTTGAAGGATGATATTCTATCTCTCATGTATGATCGTTCACACTTTGTCTTGGTAATGAGTGCATATTTCACATTCTATCATTTTGAGCGCTCCACCAAGATGTATATGACATGGAAGAGTGACCCATGATCCTAATCGATTGTGCATTTGCATTCAAAAGCAAATTTTAAATAATGCACAAATTTAGGGCGAGCTCTTTCTTATCACATACTTTTCAAAGCGACGATGTATTTCATTCTTATTATCATTTGTCGAAGCTTTGATCTATATGTTGTCATCAATTACCAAAAAGGGGGAGATTGAAAGTGCAACTAATCCCTGGGTGGTTTTGGAAATTCTTAGCAACATATAGCTCATTGAACTAATATTCTTTCAAGATAATCATTTTCGAAAGTTCAATGATTGGCATGGCATGGACTAAGAGATGTGAACCCCTCAAAATGCTAAGGACACATATTGGCAAAAGCTCAAGACTCTACATTTTCATTTTAGTGATCCAAGATCACATTGAGTCCATAGGAAAAGCCAATACTATTAAAAGGGGATGAGGTGTTGCTTAATGGCTTGCTTGCTCAAAATGCTTAGTGATATGCTCCAAAAGCCCTCAACCACTTTCTCATTTCCACATATGTCCTGAACCTAAAGTCAAACTCGGCCCTACCGATTTGATCTATCCGGCGCCACCGAGTTCACTTGACATAGCCATAGCCAGAAACCCTAATCAGTTCGATCTCACCGATAGGGATCTCGGTCTCACCGAGATGGGATTGCAAACTCTCTGTTTCCCTTCGTAACGTTTTGGTCTAACTGAGATGAGCGATCGGTCCCACCGAGTTGGCAATGCAAACTCTCTGTTTCCTCTTCGTAATGTTTCAGTCTCACCAAGATGAGCGATCGGTCCCACCGAGTTTGCCTGACCAAGTCTCTGTTTGCTTATTACTGAAATCAGCCTCACCGAGTTCATGTGATCGGTCTCACCGAGATGAAGTTTTGCCCTAACCCTAGCACATCGGTCCCACCGAGTTGATCATGTCGGTCCCATCAAAAAGCCTAACGTTCACATTTTGAACCAGGTCGGTCTCACCGAGTTTCATTATTCGGACCCACCGAGTTTGGTAAATTGTGTGTAACCGTTAGATTTTGTGTGGAGGCTATAAACACCCCTCCACCCCCTTCTCCATTCAGGAGAGAGCTATCAGAACGTGCCTACACTTCCACTACTCATTTTCTGAGAGAGAACCACCTACTCATTTGTTGAGACCAAGACATTCCAATCCAACCACAAGAAATCTCTAGCCTTCCCCAAGTTGCTTTCCACTCAAATCATCTTTCCACCATATCCAAATCTGTGAGAGAGAGTTGAGTGTTGGGGAGACTATCATTTGAAGCACAAGAGCAAGGAGTTCATCATCAACACATCATCTATTACCTTTTGGAGAGTGGTGTCTCCTAGAATGGTTAGGTGTCACTTGGGAGCATCCGTCAAGATTGTGGATTTGAACCAAGGAGTTTGTAAGGGCAAGGAGATCGCCTACTTCATGAAGATCTACCCAAGTGAGGCAAGTCCTTCGTGGGCGATGGCCATGGTGGGATAGACAAGGTTGCTTCTTCGTGGACCCTTCATGGGTGGAGCCCTCCGTGGACTCACGCAACCGTTACCCTTCATGGGTTGAAGTCTCCATCAACGTGGATGTATGATAGCACCACCTATTGGAACCACGCCAAAAATCTTCGTGTCTACATTGCGTTTGCTCCCTCCAAACTCCTCCCCTTTACCTTCATATGCAATGATTTATATTCTGCTGCTATACTCTTAGAATTGCATGTGTAGGTTGATTGCTTGACTTGTGTTAAGTTGCTAAAATCTGCCAAGATATAAAATTGGGAAAAGGCTAGATTTTTATTTGGTCAAGTAGTCTAATCACCCCCCTCCAGACATACTTTCGATCCTACAGACGTCTTGATCTATCTCTATAGATCTTTATGCCCAATATATAAGCTTCTTCGCCTAAGTCTTTCATTGAATACACACTCTTTAAATAGTCTTTTATTGTGCTAAGAACTTTGTATCATTTCCAATCAACAATATGTCATCGACATATAAAGATTAGAAATGCTATAGATCTCCCACCAAACTTCTTGTATACACAAGCTTCTTCAACATTTTTAATGAAGCCAAACTCTTTAACCACTTCATCAAAATGTTGATTCCAGCTCCTTGATTCTTGCTTCAAACCATAGATAGACCTTTGAAGCTTGCACACCTTTCTGGCATCTTTAGGATCGACAAAACCTTTTGGATGCATCATATATACATCCTCTTTGAGATATCCATTTAGGAAAGCAGTTTTGACATCCATTTGCCATATCTCGTAGTCAAAATATGCGGCAATAGCCATCATAATCCACACAGACTTTAGCATAGCTATTGGTGACAAAGTTTCATCATAATCAACTCCTTCAACCTGTGAAAACCCTTTCGCAACTAGCCTTGCTTTATAGATAGTAGGATTACCATCCGCGTCAGTTTTTCTCTTGAAGATCCATTTACATTGTATGAGTTTCACACCCTCTAGCGGATCAACCAAGTTCCAAACTTGATTCTCGTACATGGACTCCATTTCGGATTGCATGGCCTTAAGCCATTCTTTAGAGCTGGGCGCCGCCATCGCTTCTCTGTAGTGCTTAGGTTCATCTTCCTCTAAGATGAATATTTCATTGTGAAACCATTCAGGAGGTTCTATAACTCTTCCTGGCCTACACGGTTCAGTTAAAGGCTTAACTTGAGTTTCTACAGCTAGTGTAGTAACTTCCGAATCAATTGTGCGCACAACTTTCGGTTCATAGTCTCGCTTACTTTCGCTAGAGATTCAGTAATTTCGTCAAGCTATACTATCCTCCCACTTCTTTAGCGAGAAACTCCTTCTCGAGAAAGTGTCCATTCTTTGCAACAAACACTTTGTCTTCAGACTTTTGGTAGAATGAATACCCGGCTGTCTCTTTGGGATAACCTACAAAGTAACATTTGTCTGCTTTGGGATCGAGCTTATTTGGTTGTAAATGCTTAACATAGGCTTCACAACCCCAAATCTTGAGGTGCGACAAATTGGGTTTCTTCCCATTCCATAACTCATATGGTGTCGTCTCAACAGACTTAGACGGTGCTATGTTTAGTGTATATGTTGTTGTATCAAGTGCATATCCCCAAAATGATAAAGGTAGATCGGTACATGACATCATTAACCTTACCATGTCTAACAGGGTTCGGTTACACCTCTCAGATACTCCATTTCTTTGTGGAGTTCCGGGAGGAGTAAGTTGTGAAACAATTCCATGATCACTTAGATGTTTGCTAGACTCATGACTTAGATATTCTCCACCACGATCTGATCATAGAAACTTTATCTTTTTGCCAAGATGATTCTCTACTTCGTTCTAAAATTCTTAGAACTTTTAAAATGTTTCAGACTTATGTTTCATCAAGTTAATATAGCCATATCTACTTAAATCATCAGTGAATGTTATGAAGTATAAATATCCGTCGCGCGCCAGTATGCTCATTGGACCACATACATCACTATGTATTATTTCCAATAATTCACGCGCCCATTCAAGATGACCAGTGAACAGTGTTTTAGTCATTTCCCCCATCATACAAGCTTCACATGTGTCAAACGATTCAAAATCAAATGATGTTAACACTCCATCTTTATGAAGGTTATTCATATCTTTCTTCCCAATGTGACCAAGATGGCAGTGCCACATGTAAGTGGTATTATCAGTCTTCTTAAGACGTTTAGCATTATTGTTGTAGATATCTTTTCACGTTCAAGATCCAATAAGAATAAGCCACCAACCTTGGGTGCAAATCCATAAAACATATTCTTATAATATATTTAACAACCATTGTTCTTAGATTTATAAGAATAATCGTCATTTATCCAACATGATCCAGAGATAATGTTCTTACATAACTTCGGAACAAAATAAAAATTACTTAGTTCTAAGATAAATCCCAAGGGTAAACTTAAAAACATGACACCGACGGCTTCAACAACAATCCATCACCATTCCTGACATGCATCACGACTTTGTTTCTACTCAGCTTGCGAATCTTCCGTAGTCCCAGCATCGTGTTGCAAATATGAGCAACAGATCCGGTATCAAATACCCATGACTTAGAATTTTCACCAAGTAGAATATCGATAACTTGTATAACTTCTATACCTTTACCAGAAGACATGTTCTTTTTATCCATCAAATACTTCAGGCAATTTCTCTTTGCAGTAGAAACATATAGTCTCACAAGATGCTCCACCCTTGTTCCTCTTGGTGTTGCGTTTCTTCTTGAAACTTTTTGTTTTGTTCACTAGCAACTTTTGCTCGTTCTGCATCTCGAATTCATTGGTTTTGATCATCACTTCATAAAGTGAAGTAAGGATCAAATCATTTTCCCGTGTGGAAAATCAATACCCATTGTAGTAATACTATCATAATAGTCTACAAGCCACCCACCTTGCTCACCAACTTTAGATATTTTGCATTCTTCCATTGCTTCAGTCATCTCATAAACTTCAGATGTTTCTTTGTGATACAAAACTTCCAGTGACTCGACCATTTTGATGGTACTGGATTGTTCAAAACGTTTCTGTAGCACTGAATCCATGCAAGATAGCATAATACTCTTGACAACACTGAAATCATTCTTGTGAGATATAAACATGTTTGACATCCTGGGACGCTCCTGGCACCGGAGGATCACCAAGTTGTTGATCCAGCACATATTCTTTCTTAGCACTTCTGAGAACACATCTCAGAGTGTTGATCCAATCCTCATAGTTTCCACCATTTGTAGCTACATTTTCTTTCCCAGACAGAGGTGCTAAACTGAAATTATTGTGAGCCATTGATCTACAACAATAAACACAATATTCACTTAGACAATGTTCATAACTAATTTGCACTAGTGTTTATGACGAAGGCTATACCACATCATATGCAACCTACAAAACCAAGTTAGATGGCCTCTAATCGGTTTGGCAAATTTTAATTACGTGGCTTCTAGGGTTTCCGAATAACACTAGCTATCTACGTCCACCATCAAGGCAATAATTCTTGTTGCTAGATTAACTTTCAGGGTGTGTGAGGGAAGAGACTTAATTAAAGATCTCTAGCCCCACACTAAACTTTGTCAATATGCGTGACCCCCTAGAAGATCGAACATCTTCATTGCCCTCTCGTGTTTGCGATAGTTCACTATTATTCTTGGCTATGATGAAGCCCAAGAACTATTAGTAGATCGTCGACAGCCAGAGCTGATCGATTGTCAGAACTTTGTACAAAGCTACATCATGTCGTCAATGAACTAAACCTAAGCAACACTTGAGGGAAGCATAGCAAGAACATCAAACCGTCAAATCCACATGTGATCTAGATCGAAACCTGCATCTACTCATAGAACCACTCTTGATGCCACTATTGGGAAACATAGTAGAAAAACAAAAAAATCATCCTACGATCACCCAGGAACACTATGAAGATGCGATGAACGGTTTGGATCAGATCGTTACTGACTCCGAGTTGCAGTGGAAGAAGACGAGTCGGTGTAGATGGTACTTGGAGTCCCTTGAACCGTACATGAACGATCTTGCGAACCGTGCATGAACAGTCCCTCGAATGGAAGACCGAAAGCATGGCCTCTCTACGAGTTGCAGGCGTACGGTCTCCATGATCCGGCAACGATTCCCCATCCAGAGCTAATCATCGCCGGAGAATTGGAGGGAGGAGATTATAACTACACCAGGCTTCTAATTATAAGGATTAGAGAACCTAGGTCAAGATCTAACTGATCAACTAGGAACAACTAGAACTAGAACTAGAGAACTAGAGGACGCTCCAAAACTTGTGTAGAGAAAAGGTGCAAAAGCCTCTAGTATATATAGATTGAGGGGGAAGGAGGGGGCGCCACACAAGGGGAAGGACTCCCCTCCCCTTGCACTTGTCCAATTCGGCCTCCCAAAGTGGGGAAAGGGGGTGCCTCCCCTATTGGGCCCCTGTGGCCGAATTCTCCTTCCACCTTTTGGGCTTTTAAGGCCCGTTGATATTTAATTAAATACAAAAGCCTCCTAAATATTATTAGAGCCTTTTATTATTAATTTAACATCTCCGGAAACATTTTCCACCTATATCTATACCTACTAATAAAGCAAGGTGCGTTTCTCCAATTTTTTCATCCGTTCACCGTCGAAAAGATTTTTTTCTATCCGAGGTGGTACTAAACTTTTGTGCGTTCATCCGCTAGAAAAGAAAAAAGGTTTGTCTAGAATTCTGTAATTGGGCCACGCGCGCTCCGGCCCAATGAAGCCAGCCCACATATTATTGCCCACACAGTTGGGAAGACCTTATTTGTCGCATGGAGCGATAAATAGTTGAAGCTGCCCACAGGGCGCTGATACGTCTCCAACGTATCTATAATTTTTGATTGCTCCATGCTATATTATCTACTGTTTTGGACATTATTGGGCTTTATTATTCACTTTTATATTATTTTTGGGACTACCTATTAATCGGAGGCCCAGCCCAGAATTGCTGTTTTTTGCCTATTTCAGAGTTTCACAGAAAAGGAATATCAAACGGAGTCCAAACGGAATGAGACCTTCGGGAACATGATTTTTAGGAAGAATATGATCCAGGAGACTTGGACCCTATGTCAAGAAACAAAGGAGGAGGCCACGAGGTAGGGGGCGCGCCCTCCACCCTCGTGGGCCCCCTATTGCTCCACCGACGTACTCCTTCCTCCTATATATACCTACGTACCCCCAGACGATCAGATACGGAGCCAAAAACCTAATTCCACCGCCGCAACCTTCTGTACCCACGAGATCCCATCTTGGGGCCTGTTCCGGAGCTCCGCCGGAGGGGGCATCCATCACGGAGGGCTTCTACATCAACACCATAGCCTCTCCGATGAAGTGTGAGTAGTTTACTTCAGACCTTCGGGTCCATAGTTAGTAGCTAGATGGCTTCTTCTCTCTTTTTGGATCTCAATACAATGTTCTCCCCCTCTCTCGTGGAGATCTATTCGATGTAATCTTCTTTTGCGGTGTGTTTTTTGAGACCGGTGAATTGTGGGTTTATGATCAAGTTAATCTATGAACAATATTTGAATCTTCTGAATTCTTTTATGTATGATTGGTTATCTTTGCAAGTCTCTTCAAATTATCAGTTTGGTTTGGCCTACTAGATTGATCTTTCTTGCAATGGGAGAAGTGCTTAGCTTTGGGTTCAATCTTGCGGTGTCCTTTCCCAGTGACAGTAGGGGCAGCAAGGCACGTATTGTATTGTTGCCATCGAGGATAACAAGATGGGGTTTTTATCATATTGCATGAATTTATCCCTCTACATCATGTCATCTTGCTTAAGGCGTTACTCTGTTTTCATGAACTTAATACTCTAGATGCATGCTGGATAGCGGTCGATGAGTGGAGTAATAGTAGTAGATGCAGGCAGGAGTCGGTCTACTTGTCTCGGACGTGATGCCTATATACATGATCATACCTAGATATTCTCATAACTATGCTCAATTCTGTCAATTGCTCAACAGTAATTCGTTCACCCACCGTAAAATACTTATGCTCTTGAGAGAAGCCACTAGTGAAACCTATGGCCCCCGAGTATATCTTCATCATATTAATCTTCCAACACTTATTTATTTCTTTTGCTTTTACTTTGCTTTTATTTTACTTTGCATCTTTATCACAAAAATACCAAAAATATTATCCTATCATATCTATCAGATCTCACTCTCGTAAGTGACCGTGAAGGGATTGACAACCCCTTATCACGTTGGTTGCAAGGATTTATTTGTTTTGTGTAGGTGCGAGGGACTCGCGCGTAGCCTCCTACTGGATTGATACCTTGGTTCTCAAAAACTGAGGGAAATACTTACGCTACTTTGCTGCATCACCCTTTCCTCTTCAAGGGAAAACCAACGCAGTGCTCAAGAGGTAGCAAGAAGGATTTCTAGCGCCGTTGCCGGGGAGGCTTACGCAAGGTCAAGTCAAGATTTGGACTCCCGTCAACGAGCCATTTCTGGCGTCGTTGCCATGGAGGTCTACGCAAAAGTCAACATACCAAGTACCCATCACAATCCCTTATCTCCCGCATCACATTATTTGCCATTTGCCTCTCGTTTTCCTCTCCCCCACTTCACCCTTGCCGTTTTATTCGCCCTCTCTTTTCCGTTCGCCTTCTTCTTTTTTGCCCCTCGCTCTTTCTGTCGTTATGTCTGAAATTGGGGAAATTATTGCCGATATGGACAATAATAATATCATTGAAAATTCTGATGCTCCTGCTGAAGAACCCCCTACCTTGCATACAAAAAGATTTCGAATTGGTAGTGGTAATATTATTGGAAAAGGAGTTATTCAAGATTTCTTTACTTGTGCCGGTGCTTTGCCTTCTATGGGCGGTTCTATTCTTCATAGAACTAGTAGTCTTGTGGACGCTATTGCCATGCTTATAGTTGAACTTGAAAGGCAATTTATGCACATGCATCCTTGCATAAAAAGAATTTTCCTAGAATTCTCTAATATTGAGCATTCTTCTGTTAAGCGTGCCGCCACTATCTTTTTGGCTCATGAGTTTAGATTCATAATAAAAGAGGCCAAAGAAATCTTTGCGCATTATAGGGTAGATGCTAGTCATCCTCCCATTGAAGCTATCCTTTTTAATCAAGAAGACATGATGCGTTTACAATCTTTGGATCATATTGCTTATAATGAAAATCTTAGGAAAAAGGTTCCAACTGATATTCTAGTTGATAGAATTTCCGAGCTTAATGGTGATTTTGCTATTCAGAATAATGGATTAGGTTTTCCTCTTGAACAAAGGCTTGTGACCTTTTGCCAAAAGAATGCTTGTAATGATGAATTGGTTGTGCAATACAAAGGGCCTAGGGAGGAACCCATACCTCCCGAGATTGATCTTGGGGACTTTTGTCCCATTAAATTTAGCTCTTTTGATTATTTTTGCTTGCCTCAAAGAAAACTTGCTGCTGAACGTAGAGAATATGAGAAAAGTTTTCATGACTTGCCATACCACTATTATGGCAATACCTAGATCTATCCTTGCTTTTATGCCTAGCTAGGGGCGTTAAGCGATAGCGCTTGTTGGGAGGCAACCCAATTTTATTTTTAGTTTTTTGCTTTTTGCTTCTGTTTAGGAATAAATATTTGTTCTAGCCTCTGGTTAGATGTGTTTTTATGTTTTAATTAGTGTTTGTGCCAAGTTAAACCTATAGGATCTTCTTGCAATGGGAGAAGTGCTTAGCTTTGGGTTCAATCTTGCGGTGTCCTTTCCCAGTGACAGTAGGGGCAGCAAGGCACGTATTGTATTGTTGCCATCGAGGATAACAAGATGGGGTTTATATCATATTGCATGAGTTTATCCCTCTACATCATGTCATCTTACTTAAAGCGTTATTCTGTTCTTTTGAACTTAATACTCTAGATGCATGCTGGATAGCGGTCGATGAGTGGAGTAATAGTAGTAGATGCAGGCAGGAGTCAGTCTACTTGTCTCGGACGTGATGCCTATATACATGATCATACCTAGATATTCTCATAACTATGCTCAATTCTGTCAATTGCTCAACAGTAATTTGTTCACCCACCGTAATACTTATGCTCTTGAGAGAAGCCACTAGTGAAACCTATGGCCCCCGGGTCTATCTTCATCATATTAATCTTCCAACACTTATTTATTTCCTTTGCTTTTACTTTGCTTTCATTTTACTTTGCATCTTTATCACAAAAATACCAAAAATATTATCCTATCATATCTATCAGATCTCACTCTCGTAAGTGACCGTGAAGGGATTGACAACCCCTTATCGCGTTGGTTGCGAGGATTTATTTGTTTTGTGTAGGTGCGAGAGACTCGCGCGTAGCCTCCTACTGGATTGATACCTTGGTTCCCAAAAACTGAGGGAAATACTTACGCTACTTTGTTGCATCACCCTTTCCTCTTCAAGGGAAAACCAACGCAGTGCTCAAGAG
This sequence comes from Triticum aestivum, assembly GCF_018294505.1. NCBI lineage: Eukaryota > Viridiplantae > Streptophyta > Magnoliopsida > Poales > Poaceae > Triticum > Triticum aestivum. The sequence goes on from NC_057796.1 coordinate 288,074,458, forward strand.
GTAGCAGGTGCCTAAGACTAGGTCGGCCCGTTTCCCCCTTTTTTGATGTTCTATTTCTATTTTTCTTTTTCTGTTTTTTCTCTTTCTCATTTATATTTCCTTTTCCTTTTTTCATTCTTTATTTTTATTTTTTCTGTCAAGTTAAAATTTACAAAAATATTCAGAATTTCAATTTTTGTTCAAATATTCTAAAAATGGTTAGAATTCAAAAAATTTGTTCCTGATTTGAAAAATGTCCGAAACTTTTTTAAAATTCTTGTTTCAAAAGTTTATCATTTTTTCTTTTTTTGTGTTTCCAAAATTCTTCAAGATTTCTTTATAAAAAATACATTTTATAAATGTTCCATATTATAAAATATTCTTGTTTTAGTGAAATGTTCACAAATCAAAAATAATATTTTCCTCTAAGAAAATATTTTCTAAAATTATTTTGAATGTTCCCCTTTTAAAAAATAAAAAAATTGAAAAATATTTGTGTTTTTATAGAATTTTCATGTTTTCAGAATATTGTTTGTGAATTTCAAAAACTATTAATGTTTCTAATTTTGTTGGTGTTTTGCCAAATATGGGAATTTTCAAAAAATAATTGTTCACTTTTTTTGAAAATTGTTCGGGATTTGAAAAATTGTTCAGGTTTCCAAAAATATTCACCAATTCATATTTTTTGAATGTTCAAAAAATTATATTTCTAACCTAAAGATGTACTATTCTCTTAAATATTTGCGCTGACCATTGCTTAGCGGTGCGTGTTCGTTCTATGCTGGTTGGCTATAAATGAAAGAAATTGTGGGCACGTGGCAATAAAAGAGAATATGTTGTTTGGCTTTAATTAGAGCAAAATTATGGGCACTTGAGCACTAAAATAATCAAAGAGAATAACCCCCCAAAAGAAGGGACATTCATGCCTGATTATGCTAATGAAACAGGATTTATGCATTGCAATTAATAATCCACCTAGTTACGCCATTGTAAGATAGAGTGGTCGAAGCAACCGTGTCCCCAAGGTTGCCGCACAACCACCAAATGAGAAGGCAGGCACAACCCCAAGATGGAGGCAGACTCGGAGGAAGAAAACCATGAGTTGGGTGCTCGCCACCACGCCGACCAACCCCACCACTATCAAGATTTCCTGTGTCAAACATGTCCAGCGAGAAGACCATAACTCCTTGCTCTGTCGCCTACCATTATGGAGACCCTTTTTTTGGATGACACGTCAATTATCTTTTTCGTTACAACGCACGGGCATATGTGCTACTATTATTTATCGGCAAAACCAGGTATTGCCAGATAAACTCTGGAACCCTTCGTGTGACCTCAAAACGCTTTCGGGTCCTCTCGGAACTATTTTGAATATTAACGAAACTATTTCACGAATATTTCCTTGTTATTCCCATCCTACTAACACTCAACAAATCATGATTACCTTAAGCTTATGACCCTTTAGGTTCGGTAAAACATAGACATGAACAAAACTCATTTGTTAAATGACCGATAGCGGAACCGTGGACGTCCATATAGATCTCTGTGAGTACACAAATGACATTAGAGTGAACCTTTGGTTATCATGTGATATACCTTTGCTTTGCGATACTTTACAAAACCTGAGGTGAGATATATCGGTATCCTCTTGAGTCATACACATGCTCACTATACCGTTCTCCTCGTTACCGGTTTTGTTCTTCTTTCCCATTGACATGTTCCGGCATCCCTGTGACATAGTCACCTATGTCTGGCCAGACGATGCTGGATGCCGTCACATCGAGAGGGCCCTAAGAATATCTCTCCATCGTCGGAGGAGCAAATTCCACTCTCGAGCTATCTAGTCCCTTGTCAAACTTTCCGATGAACCTGTAAGTTGGCGTTATGCTCACCATGTTATAGATGATGTTTGAGCAACCCCAAAAGTCCATCGTACGGTAAGAAGTGACTACGATACTCTCATGGTCTAAGGAACTAAAACGCACGTTAAGACTCCGTGTTATAACAATTGACTTCTGACAATATTATCGCAAAGTATAACACATAAGTTTGGGTTGATCCAATATGATCGTTCTTCTAACGTCATACTATCAATGTTGTTTTAGGACTATTGTTATACTTAAAGATAACCTAAGATCCAGAAAACATGATCACCAACAATACTTGAGCTAGTCTTAGAGGCAAGACTAGGAACCTAAGTTTACCGTTTATCATTCCACACATGCATATGAGTTTTCCACTGAATCGCATAATCCAGGATCATAGTACTTATAGCATAGAATATAAACTCTTAATTTATGAATATGGAAATATAATAATACAATATTATTGCCTCTAGGACATATTTCCAACAGGAGCCCCCAAGCTCCGCCGCACGAGTGATAAACTCACCGACTGAGCAGCACACACGCACGCCCGTCCACCCCACCACCGCCAACATCGCCATCACCATCCTCCTTGTCGTTCGAGACCTCACCCACGAGAGCCCAAAAGCATATCCCCTCCAGCGGCACAGCCGTGTCGGGGCGTGAGCAGAGCACCGACGTCGCCCGGGGAACCCGTGTCCCCGAGCCCATAGTCGTCCCCGTCACCAAGCGAGTCGCCCTGCCGTATAAGAGCCATTAAAGCCATCTTCATTTATTTAGACGTGCACTTATTTTGCCTTGGGATGTGTTATGTTACCATAAACATCTCTCTTGTCATTAACTACTTGGCACATAAGAAAATTTGCCTTGAAGTGTGTTATGTTACTAGCTAAATTACTCTCATTATGGCTAGTCTGATGCACGAGAACGTGTGTGTTGTGATATTTGTTTTTGGATCTTAGAGCATCTACAGTCGGGCACCCAAAACCTGCTTCAAACGCCCGGGCGGACGGCCCGGTCGGTGACCGGTCAAAAAAATCACCCTAGACGGGCACCTCAAACGGGCCTCAAACGCCCGGGCTGACCGGCGGCCCTCATATCCAGCCCAAATGTAGGGCGGATATGGGGGCGACCGGGCTCGTCCGCCACGTTGGACACGACAACCCTAGCCCACCGCAAATTGCACCAATTCCAACCCCTCGACCTACCAGATCCATTTGCTCTCTCCTCTCTTCTTCCTCCTCCGCGACGGACATCTCGCGCTTCGCTGCCACCCTTGCTCCACAGTCGTTCCGAGCCTATGCGCCGCTAGCACCGGCACAGCAGTCCTCTCTCCCATGCTCGCCGCCAGTGACGTCATCGCCGGCTTGGACGCCACCGCGGTACGTCTGGCAACTATCGGGCTGCCCCTTGCGCTCTATGTGTTCAACACATTGTTCAGCCCGGTTTTTTGTGATTTATTTGTAGGGAAAATGATGGGTTCCGATGCTTCATCGGACGAGGAGTATGGACCGACAGAGCTTGATCAAATGATTCAAGATGAGTTCTTCGATTCATTGGATTCAGACGAAGAAGTTGACATGATCATGCTCATGAGCACGCAAGAGGAAATGGACCTGCGGGTAGAGCATATTCTCAACTTCAAGGGCTCAATCAAAGGGAGAAGAGTGATCAATCGAGATAGGGTCTCTAGAGCACGGCTACTGCACAGAGACTACATTGCTCCGAACCCAACTTTCCTGAATGATCCATGGTTTCGTCGTCGGAAACCATTGTTTTTGAGGATTGTGGAGGGAGTGGAGGCACACGATGACTACTCAATCTCACAAGGGATTGTTGCGGCCGACTTTATTTCTGTGCTAAGCAGAAATGCACAGCTGCTCTAAGGATGTTTGCACTTGGTACTGCCACAGATGTCGTTGGTGATATGGTTTGGATGAGGGAGAGCACATTCCTGGAGACTACTGTCAAGTTTTCCCGCATCGTGGTGCAGGTGTTGTTGGGGAACGTTGCATGGAAAACAAAAAAATCTACGCACACGCAAGATCTATCCATGGAGACGCATAGCTACGAGAGGGGAGAGCATCTAGATACCCCTGTAGATCGCTAAGCGGAAGCGTTTATCAACGCGGTTGATGTAGTCATACACCTTCACGATCTGTCCCGATCAAGTACCGAACGTACGGCACCTGCGCGTTCAGCACACGTTTAGCTCGATGACGTCCTCGCCTTCTTGATCCAGCAAGAGGGACGAAGTAGTAGATGAGTTCCGGCAGCACGACAGCATGGTGACAGTGGTGGTGAAGAACAATCTCCGTAGGGCTTCACCAAGCACAACGGAAACTATGACGGAGGATAAACTAGAGGGGGCGGGGTTGTCGGCACACGGCTTGTTGAATATTGATGTATTCCGGGTGCTAGCCCTGCCCCTCTATTTATATGTTGAGCCCTGGGGTCGTTTCTTGGAGAAAGAGCCTCCTCAAAGTCGGTTTGGCACGCAAGGCAAGAGTCCTTCTCCGACTCCAAGACCAGACGCCAGGGTCATTGGCGTCTGGCCCCAGACGCCAGGGTCCCTAGCGTCTGGCCCCTGGCCTTTGCAAAACTTCCTTTTGCACCTTCCTAAAGCCCCGTGGACTTTACCCCTTGGCCCAAATAAAGTGTTCTCGCACCAGAACATTTCGGGAAACATTTGAAACCCCTTCCAGTGAATTTCGGAACCCTTTAGGAAACCAAACACTACTATCTCATATATCAATCTTTACCTCCGGACCATTCCTGAGCTCCTCGTCATGTCCGTGATCTCATCCGGGACTCCGAACAACATTCAGTCACCAACATACATAACTCATACAATATTATATCGTCAACGAATGTTAAGCGTGCGGACCCTACGGGTTCGAGAATGATGTAGACATGACCGAGACGCTTCTCCGTCAATAACCAATAGCGGGACCTAGATGCCCATATTGGTTCCTACATATTCTACAAAGATCTTTATCGGTCGAACCTTTATGACAACATACGTAGTTCCCTTTGTCTATTGGTATGTTACTTGCCCGAGATTCGATCGTCGGTATCTTCATACCTAGTTCAATCCCGTTACCGGTAAGTCTCTTTACCCGTTCTGTAATATATCATCTTGTAACTAAGTCCTTAGTCACTTTGCTTGCAAGCTTCTTGTGATGTTGTATTACCAAAGGGCCCAGAGATACCTCTCCGTCATACGGAGTGACAAATCCCAGTCTCAATCCATGCCAACTCAACAGACACCTTCGGAGATACCTGTAGAGCACCTTTATGATCACCCATTTACGTTGTGACGTTTGATGGCACATAAGGCATTCCTCCGGAGTCCAGGAGTTGCATGATCTCATGGTCGAAGAAACATGTATTAGACATTAAGAAAGCAGTAGCAATAAACTGAACGATCATATGCTATGCCAACGGTTGGGTCTTGTCCATCACATCATTCTCCTAATGATGTGATCCCGTTATTAAATGACAACTCATGTCTATGGCTAGGAAACCTTAACCATCTTTGATCAACGAGCTAGTCTAGTAGAGGCTCACTAGGGACACAGTATTTGTTTATGTATCCACACATGTATTTAAGTTTCCGGTCAATACAATTCTAGCATGAATAATAAACCTTTATCATGGTTAAGGAAATATAATAATAACCATTTTATTATTGCCTCTAGGGCATATTTCCATCAGGTGTTTGGAGTAGAGTATCTGAGAGAACTAAATATGCAAAACACAAAAAAGTTGTTGGCTATTGGAGAGGCCAGAGGGTTTCCAAGAATGCTCGGATCAATTGATCACATGCATTGGTAATGGAAGAACTGCCAAAAGGTTTGCGGGAAATGTATCAAGGTCACACCAAAGAGGCCACCATCATACTGGAAGCAGTGGCATCACATGACTTATGGATTTGGCATGCTTTCTTTGAAATGTCGGGTTCTCACAACAACATCAACATGCTTTAACGATCTCCTGTGTTCATGAGGCTTTGTAATGGGTAAAATCATCGCCGTGAAAATACATTGTCAATGGCCGTGGCTACAACATGAGTACTATCTTGCCGATGACATCTACATCAGTGGTGGCGTTTGTGAAGACTATATCTGAACCACGCGGCAACAAACAAAGCCACTTTGCACAATGCAGGAAGCAACTAGGAAGGATGTGGAGAGGGCATTCAGAGTGCTTCAAACTCGTTGGGGAATTGTTCGTGGAGCTACAATGATGTGGGAATCAGAAACTTTGTGGCAGCTGATGACATGTTGTGTTACTTTTCACAATATAATTATTGAGGATGAGGGTGATGGTGTTGCCCAAACAAATGATTTTGAAGTACCTGGGAAACAAGTTCAAATCTTGAAAGATCAAGATGGAAATCAGCTTATGAATCTTCTGCAGATGCATCAGAATCTTCGAGATCATCAGGTGCACACGCTGCAACTCGGTGATCTTGTGAAACATATGTGGACTAACAATGAAAACCAAAAAGCTAATGTTTGAGTTGTGCACTTAAAATAAATTTTATTTAAGAACTATGCATTTTTGCTACCAACATTTGTTATTTATGTGTGACATTGGCATGTATGATGGACGTGCATGGATTGTCATGTACTCCCTCTGGTCCTTTTTAGTCTGCATATAAGTTTTGTCCAAAGTCAAAGTATCTCTGATTTGACCAAACTTATAAAAAAAGCATCAACATTCACAATATCAAATCAATATTTTAGATTCATTATGAAATGTAGTTTCATAGTATATATATTTGGTATTGTAGATGTTGATATCTTTTAATATACATTTGGTCAAATTTTGTAAAGTTTGACTTGACACAAATCTAATACACGGAGTAAAAAGGACCGGAGGGAGTATTGGGGAGTCCGAATTTAAGATATGTGGATGCCAGACATGAAATACAAAGGGTCGTCCGGATGCATCCGTGGGAGTGCTCTGGCGTGTCCGCAGATGTATAGGAGCCGGATTTTCAAGTTCGGTGGTAGATGCTTTTAGCTAGCTGTGCATGAAATGGACAAAATCTACTGTCCGTACAGAAAAATGATGTAACAGGGCAGCGTGCACGCTCGTGTCGGTCGCCGTTGGATCGACGAGAGATATATGATCCGACCGGGCCAACTGGAGCGAACGCGACAGGCCACCAAAGCACGCATGCATGTCACTTGCATGTACACACACGATCTACTACGTAATCGATAGTAGGGTTCCCGTGATACACACATTTGCATAATGGATTACGCTGCTGTAGATAAATAATTCATTTAGTTTGGTCGCTAGCTTCCGCTAAATCTCGGGGCGGCGTACATGCACGTGAGGGCGCACATGCACGGTCGCGCGGTGGCGGTGGCGGAGCGCGCATGGTCGATCGCTCCATCGAACCGCATTTATGGCTAGCTAGCGAGGTAGAGCAGGGAGAAAGGAGCGACAGTGGAACCGTATGTGATGATGCATCCATATGGGGATCGATCAGTGCCACCGACAGATTGATTGATCCGTTGCCACCCAGGCTGGCAGTGGCAGATTAAGCCAAATCGTCGTCTCTACGCGTGACCATCGAGTGATACTCTGTCTACTGTCTGCGAGTGAGGGGCTACTGGCAGCTATATCTAGCTTGGTTTCACTGGCCTTGCGAGTGGTACCTAGCTAGCTTCTACATATGCTCGATTGACTCACTGTGCCGCGCGGCTGCCGGCCAACAAAGCCGACGCATCTCTGGTGTGGTCACGGGCGGGCGGGCGGTCCAGTATTTGTATTTCTATTCGGTGCATGCCAAAACTCATGCAGCAAAACTACAGTTGCTACTTTCGCTCCGGTACGTGGGGCTTCATCCCCTAGGATGGCAAAATCCTAGTAGCTCGTATTTTGCTGTAGTATGCATATGCGTAATTGAACACGATTAACAACAGCTGACAGATATTTACTTGCATGCGATTGCAATTTTCGCCGTCCACAGCTTCCACGGCCTGGGTGTGGACGAGTGGGGCAGTCGTCGTGGGTGGTGGCGCACCCACCACTCGCAGACTCGCTCACTCCCTCACTCCACCGAGCTGACTGATTAAATGCGATCCGCCAAACCCATCTTGTAATGCAACGCTAACAGCCGAGACAAAGCCAACAATGTGATGTACGACCGGCCACGTCGAATTAAAGAATGAAATTCACGCGCGTAGATGTGCAGCTACTACTACATTTTAGCCATACGTACGTCCGTGCATGGGGCCGGGATCCACTCGTTCGGTTGACGTTGAACACGCAAGGAAATCAGTCAATCTTTGCAATCAAGACGAAACAGTCGGTCTAAACAAGCATGTGACTTGTTTTCACCGGATGTACCTACATGACAGTAAATCATTTGTAATTCTGCTTGCTTTAGGTTGGCCGAGTCGGGGCGTTTCCAATGAACCCATGATAATAATGCACTCAGTTGTTTTTGACGGAGGAAGACGACGATGGTGATGGGAGTGGGCGCGCGCCTAACCGTCGTCAATGGGGTCTTTAAAACTCCCCGAGTGTCCGGCCTACACAAACAGAGGGCGGCCAGGCCACCGCTAGAGATACTCCCATAATTGTCTGCCCAATCAACCTGCCAATTCTCGTTTGTTACGATCTGGTCGTTTTGTTTAGGCGTGATAATCCTTCTGGTTTTATATTCATTCAGCTTCAGATCTAATCTAGTAATGGAGTAGTAGTAACGTAAATCTCCTCGGCGCGCCGAGAGCCGATCAGCCGACACGCATCTGCCTTCCTTCCCCGCTAGCTATATATCGACCGACCGATCGATCATCTTCAAGACCTCGCAACCTCTGCTCCCTGGTTCCGTCTGGTTCCAAACTTCCAATTCAACCCAAAAGGTACGTCTTTTGGTTTCCTTGGTTGATAATTTCGTTGCGTATCTGGTCCGGAAATCGCGTGCGTATTCTCGTACGGGGTTTGTTACCGATTCTGATGCCCTGCCCTCAACAAACTTTAAAAAATCTGACCCAATCCCATCCGCAGGGCAGGGCAGGGCAGAGGGCACGGCGATGAAGTACAGCAAGGAGGCCAAGCCCGAGAGGGCGGGCGGCGGCGGCGCTGGGGCGAGGGCCGTGCCGGTGGCGCTCATGCTGCTCCTCCTCTGCGGCTTCTCCTTCTACCTCGGCGGCATCTACAGCACCGGCCGCACCTTCACCTTCTCCTCCACCACAACCAGCATCATCCCCATCGTCTCCACGGCCAAGCAGGAGGGCTCTGCGATCGCCCTCGCCATTGCCAGGAACGGCAACGGCGACGACGAGGTGGAGTTCTCCGAGTGCCCCGCTGACTACCAGGACTACACCCCCTGCACCGACCCCAAGCGGTGGAGGAGGTACGGCAACTACCGGCTCAGCTTCATGGAGCGGCACTGCCCGCCGCCGCCGGAGCGCGCCGTCTGCCTGGTGCCGCCGCCGCGGGGCTACAAGCCGCCCATCCGCTGGCCCAAGAGCAAGGACCAGTGCTGGTACCGCAACGTGCCCTACGACTGGATCAACAGCCAGAAGTCCAACCAGCACTGGCTCCGCAAGGACGGCGACCGCTTCACCTTCCCCGGCGGCGGCACCATGTTCCCCAACGGCGTCGGCGCGTACGTCGACCTCATGGCCGACCTGATCCCCGGCATGAAGGACGGCAGCGTCCGCACCGCGCTCGACACGGGGTGCGGCGTGGCCAGCTGGGGCGGCGACCTGCTGGCCCGGAACATCCTGACCGTGTCGCTGGCGCCCAGGGACAACCACGAGGCGCAGGTGCAGTTCGCGCTGGAGCGCGGCATCCCGGCCATCCTCGGCATCATCTCCACGCAGCGCCTGCCCATCCCCTCGGCCTCCATGGACATGGCGCACTGCTCCAGGTGCCTCATCCCGTGGACGGAGTTCGGCGGGCTCTACCTCATGGAGATCCAGCGGGTGCTCCGGCCGGGCGGCTTCTGGGTGCTCTCCGGCCCGCCCATCAACTACGAGAACCGGTGGCACGGCTGGAACACCACGGTGGAGGCGCAGAAGGCCGATTTCGACCGGCTCAAGAAGATGCTCGCCAGCATGTGCTTCCGGCTGTACAACAAGAAGGGCGACATCGCCGTGTGGCAGAAGTCCCTCGACGCCGGCTGCTACGACAAGCTGACGCCGGTGACCACCCCGGCCAAGTGCGACGACAGCGTCGACGCCGACGCGGCGTGGTACGTGCCCATGCGCTCCTGCGTGACCGCGCCCAGCCCCAAGTCCCGCGGCAAGGCGCTGCCCAAGTGGCCCCAGAGGCTGGGCGTCGCGCCGGAGCGCGTCTCAGTCGTCCCCGGCGGCAGCGGCAGCACCATGAAGCACGACGACGGCAAGTGGAAGGCGGCGGTAAAGCACTACAAGGCGCTGCTGCCCGCGCTGGGGAGCGACAAGGTGCGGAACGTCATGGACATGAGCACCGTGTACGGAGGGTTCGCGGCGAGCCTCGTCAAGGACCCTGTGTGGGTCATGAACGTCGTCTCCTCCTACGGGCCCAACTCCCTCGGCGTCGTCTACGACAGAGGACTCATCGGCACCAACCACGACTGGTACGCATTACCTCTTCTTCCAACTGCATCCTGCTCGACTCTCTGTTCCACATTGCCAGAATGGAATTAACCTGCTGGTTCCTAGGTGCGAGGCCTTCTCCACGTACCCACGGACGTACGATCTGCTGCACGCCGACGGCCTCTTCGCCGCAGAATCACACAGGTATGTAATGTGCTGCTGCCCACATATTCAGCAAGGAAGATCTCAAGTTGCTAACCGATTGTCCCTGGCATTGCAGATGCGAGATGAAGTTTGTGCTTGTTGAGATGGACCGCATCCTTCGTCCGACCGGCTACGCCATCATCCGGGACAACCCCTACTTCCTCGACTCCGTGGCCTCCATCGCGAAGGGCATGAGATGGACCTGCGACAGGCATGACACCGAGAACAAGGAGAATGAGAAGGAGAAGCTCCTCATCTGCCACAAGCAGCTCTGGTCGGCAAAGAAGGCATAGTCACGAACCAGCAGCCCCAGTGACAGGAATTGACCATGATCCCAGTGGAAAGGCGAGGGTGATTCATAGTCGACACTTTGATAGAACAAGGAGGGGTTCATAGTCATCAAAATAAATTAAACAAGCAATATATATAGTTTATCTTGTCATATTCATATAGGAGGATCCAATAGTTAGCTATTGATCACACAACAGTTGATTCTTTTTCTTTGGGGAAAGATAAGGGGAGGTAAAGTTTGATGAGTCACCTGTAAGTTGTTATCCGAATACTGTATGCATGTCTATAGCTAGTCGGCACTGCGATTGTAATCGAGCAATCAAGCGGGGTGGCTATAATTATTATTTATTCAAATATTTATGGAGCACGAAGTGATAGTGATGCAGTACTATTCCTTGCCCCAGAGCAGCGATGAGTTAGTTGTGTGTTGCTGTCAGCCTGGTGCGGTGCAGCCAATGTGTACCTCACCCCCAATCTCTTTGTTTTCTAGTTACACCAGTGTTTGTAACACTGACGCTGCAGCTTTGAACTAGTACTACATGATACAAGACGCAGAATCAAGAGATGCATTGCATAATTGACCAAAGGACTAATGAGTAGAGTAGAGTAGAGTAGTGACCACTGACCACCATGACTACTGGAGAGTAGATGCATTGCATAACTGACCAAATGACTACTGAATAGAGTGGTGGCCACCATGGGTGGAGTGGCTTGCCTTCATTGCTTCCGCTCCCATTTACCTTCACGTCTACCGTCCCGCTCTCTCCGCTCCATGACTTGCCTTGACGACTTGCTGCTGCCGCCAGCTCGTGTCCCATGCCTCGAGCCTGAACCCGGGCCGTCCAACTCCGGATCTCCCATGCTGCTGGTATCGCCGCCGGAATCCCTGCTTCCCTCCGCGTTCTCCTCGTAGCCGCCATCGCTGCCACGGTCACGAGATTGCAGTATCGTAGGGAACGACGATGGCCTTGATGCACCACCCATCACGACCGTTGGTTGACCCTCATGGCCTTGGCCGCGGCTTCCCTCCTGCTGTGCGCCTCTACCATTATCCCTTTCGCGGTATCTCTCCCTCGCCCGGCTGCGCAATGTTGCCAATTACAAAGATGTTGCTAGAGATAGTACCAGGAATGTGCGAATCGGCAGAATCAATCAATACCTGCTGGGGTTGGCTGAGAACTCCCGCCTTGATGACCGCCCCAACTCAACCTGCTCCAGCTCACGTTGAAGCTCTCTCTGCACAAGTCAATCAGCACAGCATATGATGCAGCAAGAAAAAACAACGAAATGGTTTGCTAAGTCTGGAGCTACAGCTATTCTCTTTGGCTGGATGCGTCATGGATTGATGGCAAACAAAACATGCCACGATACCAATAACCAATTTCAATTCGAAAGGGTAAATTATAACATATACCTGAGTTTGTTTCTCCCTTTCCATATCGAGGTTATATTGCAGTTCCCTTGACTTCACACGCTCGAGATCCAGCTGTCGCTGCCTTTCGATGTCACGCTCCATCTCAAGAGTTCTTTCCCTGCAAAGATAATACAACGAGAAAATAAGAACAAGCACATATAATGATGCAGAGGCCGGGGATTTGAACCTCCTTTCCTAAAGAAGAAGAAAATGTCGTCTCTGACATATCAAATGAAAAGGCAACAGCTCCAAACCTATCAAGCTCTTGCATAAGCTCCATTTCCTTGCAACTCGTCTCTTCCAAGTACTTTTCACGAGTATGTCTGATAAGCAATTTCTTCTGTCGGCGTGCTATAATTTCCTCTCTGAGCTTGGACCGTTCTCTATCAAGTAAAATACATGTTAGCTGCATAACAAGTAACGCTGACAATAAGTTCCAATGATTCTATCCATCAAAAAAAAAGTTTCAATGCTTCAAAATTAAAATTAAACTGGTGCAAGAAAATGATACTATTCATGGATAGACAAAGCTTTCTTATGAAGCTTCATACTAAAACTTATCACTCTCAAGGCCCAGAAAAGGAATAGGATTTAGAAATTTAGTACTCCTTATTATGCAGCACTTCATGCCTCCATCAAAACCAATGACTTGCTTCATGTAAATCTTAATGGTCTCTGAGGTACATCTTTAACCATTATTTTTGTTGGGAATATTTGTAAGGCAAGATAAGAGTACTAAAATTGCTGTACTTATCATGATGAGTCTAATCTTCACAGTGCAAATTTAAACTTTAAAAAAGGTTGCATTGTCAAAGGTAAAAAAAATACACCCGCACCCACACACTTCCCACGGTGATAAGAATGTTTTGCCCAGGGAAAGTAACTGTCAGGAGCTTGAGGAATAAAGTACACTTGGACCAGGTGTAAAATGTGATATGTCAACTTACAGGGACCGTATATCTTCACGGATCTGCTGAAGCTGTTTATTAACTTCACTACTATCCTTGTAATCTGTATATGTAATTACATTACTGCACATTAAGGGAACAATATTCATAATAATAGTCCTTAATAGTCACTAATCTTACATGATAACAGGCCTGGAGCCACAGTATCCTGGGGACGTCCGACAAATTTCCGAACTGCTTTCTCGTTTTTAATAAGCTCCAATTCAATCTCAGCTTCTTCAAGTTCCTTGGTGTTGTAATTATTTAAGTGTCAGAATAAGATATTGAAAACATGGCGGCCAGAAACCCTGGTTGTATCTCTAACCTGACATTCCTGATCAGATCTGATTGAGAAGAACTCAAAGTAGGACTCAACAGAACTCAAAGAGGACAACACCTATCAAAAAGGATTCACAAAAGCAGGTTACCAGCATGGACTGGAGTTTGAAATTAACACCCTATGCGCACCGCAACTTAGGGTATCAGGAGTATATATTTGAACAAAAATACAAGCATGCCAGTGCTGCCTATTCCAGTCTTGCTTGCAAGCATTTTGGTTTTCTGGAAGATGAACATGAATTCCAAAACTTTCAAACTAACAGTAATTGTTGTTATTGCATACTATTACAAAAAATTCTTCCGTCAAGAATTCTAAAGGTCAAGGTAATTTCCTCCAAGCCTCCAAGAATGACTAGAAGTTTGCTATTTCAAGAAGTATTAAGCACTTATATTGTTAGGTACAAAAGTGCACGCACACTCATCAATGTGAATCTCTGTTGAGTTTAGAACTGAAACTGTGATGGATGGCATAGACTTAAGTAATAAAGCAGAAACAGAAGTAACAATGCTACAGATACAAAATATGCATTTCAGAATGAATCATAAGAAAGATTATGACCTGAAGAATTGATTCACGGATATCCTTATAATCAGTGTTCACTGGTTTTGTAGTAGATCCTGCGAGAAGTTCTTTTACAACCTAAAGAGACACAGAGTCAGTACTTGGTAGCCAGAACATGCACAAAATAATATTGAATCCGTTAGCTGTGATCCTAGGATAGAAGACGGTTGAAGGAAGGAGAGAGAGAGAGAGAGAGACCGTTTTAGCATCAGATTCAGTTCTTAGCTGACATAGAGCTCGACAGAGATCTTTCTCGACATCACCAAAACCTCCTAATAATACATCAGAAAATAGTAAATAAAGTACTTGAATAATCAGTTGTTAAGGTTGAACCCCACATAAGGGCACAAGTACAACATAAATGTGGGTAATCGAGAAGCATTAATTTACCAGTTAGTGATGTTTGCATGTTTTCCAATTTCCTCCAAACAGATTCAGGAATCAAAGCAATATCTTCAGAAGAAGAATAAAGACATGCCTTTGAAAGCAACAGTAAGGACATTCGTGTCAAATAGCCCTCTTCAATTACACATGAAAGTTGCCCCACACCTTTCAGGATACTGTCACTTGATGCAAGAAATGACCGCAGATGATTTTTATCAATAAATGGAACATATTCAGTGAGCAAAGCCATCGCATGATTCCTTAATAGCATAGAAGAGTCATAGAGAGCCAATGCTGCTATTCTGTTCCATGTATGAGTAACCAAATGGGACGTCATTGTTGAACCAGATCCGACTTCAGCAGTACCCGCCAAGTGAATAATCCTCCCAAGTTGCTGCAATGCAACAGAGCGTTGTTCTGGTTCAGCGTGACTCAACATTGTACAGAAAAGATTAATCAACGAGGTTTCACTATTCTTGAGGTCTTCAATTCCACCCGAAACCAATAACGATAACCACTTCTCTGTCTGCAGTCTCCAAGATATCCTAGGTGCATGAGAGCAGAAGTGCTCGATTGCTGAACAAGTGGCACTAAGAACATTACCCCAAGCAAGAACATTAGGTAGTTTAATCATATAGTCAAGCATAGAGGATGCCACCTGCCAGCACTGCTTTTCCTGATTTCCTAAAATGGTTTCTGCAAGACCTTCAAGAGCACTCTCCCAGTGTTTTTGTACAAGCTCCACCTCTTGCCTAGTGCTACTAGAAATTGCGTTTCCTTGAGTAACAGCTTTTAAGCATTTCGCATACAGCAAACACTTTGCCATCAATGAAGACAGCCTAGAGGCCAACTGATGGTGCCATTTCCAGCTACTCTCAATTGACAGAGTAAGATGTGAAATGACCTTCTCCAGGGCATCACAAAATTCTATAATACAACCAGCAGGTGGCCCCTTCGACTTTTCCGCATTGTCTGTGGATTTAACTAGTAGCTGCTCTGTATCTTGTGAATTCTTCTCAAGTTGCATCATGGCATCCCCACTTATGGAATTTGCAGCCTCCCTAGACTGTTCTCTCACAGAAAGGATGATGATACCAAGTAATTCAATATTCTGAACTAGTATAGTTACACAACCATCAATAAGTGTATGAAAGCCTTCAAGATAACTACACAGCAGTGATGGTGGATCAGAACTGATAGAGTCTACCCATACTAGCAAGGAGTCCAATATTTCAATCCTCCTCTTAAAGGACAGATCAGGAAGCAGAGACCCCAGAATGAAGATCAGCAATGGGACCTGAATCTTATCACTGGTTGCATCCTTTGTATGTTTACCACACCGGATAATTTCAAACAACTCTTCAAAACAAATCAACTCAAAATCACTGCAGTCAGTTATATGACCCATCACTTTTTCATCATCAGTTCCCTTCCTTAAGAAATAAGATATCAATGGCTTCAGCAGACACAATACAGAGTCAAGGAAGGCCACATCAGCATAAGAAGCTCTACAAAGTGACACAAGAATGTGCACTACCCTTGGCATTTCAGGAACAATAGCCTCCAAGTGCTCAGAAACAACCGACTCGAGTAGATAGAAAACAACAGCCTTGGCATTAGCAGCAATATTACCTCTCAAAGAACTTACTCCGTTTGCAAGTACAAGATGCTCCTTGATGCCTTCAAGGTAAGGCCACATGCACATCTCAGAAAACCAACAAAGAACATCTTGTACTGCACTTTTCGGGAGACATTTTAACTGCAAACCAACAGCTTCCAAAATGGTCTCTCCAAATCCGTGAAATAGTCTGCTCATGCTTGGAAAAAAGAAATGTAGTTCAGGAAGTAAAATCTGAAACAGTTTGTTCGTGCTTGGTTTATCTGACGACATAGATTCCTTCTTAAGAAGCAAGTGATTATTGCAAGCAGATTGTTCAGTGTCAGCAGACTTGATCTTCTGAGTTGCAACTCCATCCATTAGACTAAGTTCATCAGTGAAAATTGACAGCAAAGTTGTAAGCTGTGAGAAATCAGAGGCAAGAAACAGTCTCTCATTTAAATATTCCTTGGCATAACGCGACACTGCCATCCATCCAAGAAATCGAGGAAGTGGGCTAGAAAACCTGGAAAATTCTGATATCTTATGCACCCATGCTGATGGAGGAACTAAGCTTCTAAAACGAAAACCATCTTTTTTAATGCTGACAAGTTCTCTAGTATTGTCGCTACCAGATGAAGCCAGAACCAGCTTCTGGAGAAGTGCCCAACGTCTTTGTAAACCATGTAATTTTACATTATCCAATTTCTTATCCCCTGCATTAACAGAGCTGTAAAGACATGCAAGCTGTCGGTTGAGGTTTTCAGCAGAATTCAATATGATATCGATCACATTATCTGGTGGACAAAATAGGTCAGTTGCTGAGTGCAACAAGAACAACAAGCTATCAAGAAGAATTTCATTAGCTAAATGCCCTTTCCTTCCAAATTGCTTCATAATAAAGTGCCAAAGCAGAGCTTGGTTCTTTCTGACCAAAGTTACAGCATCCACAAGGTCTGTAACTTCTGGTGAAATTTCTATAGGTTGCTTGTCATCCTCAGCATCATTTGGATAGACTTCACCGTCGGGTATCTTTGCATGGTATTCACAGTCAAATTTTGCAGCTTGCAGGAGTAAATCTAGGACAGCTCTATCCCGTTTATTCTCCAAACTGTGCACTGTCGCTAGATCTAAATCTTTCACACGCAAATCGTTCAACTCAAAGGAGGCATTCCGTTGTATCAACTCCGAATGAGTACGTTCAATTCGATCCAGAGGCTCTGAATTAAGCCGTAAATTCAAGAGAAAAAATGGATTAACATAGCATTCTGCAGCTAATAGCAAAGCATCAATTCCGGCATTATGCCCCTCAATTGTTGGTTCCTGTTGCATACACAGATTCAGTGCTAAGCGACGAAATTCTAGAGCTCTTAATTCACAGTTCTCTTGGTTCAACAGTTGTAGATAATCAGCCCGTGCATCATTGTAATCATCAGCAACAGTATCTTCCAACTGGAAAAGGCCAGCTGGTAATTTTACATTGGTTTTCCTGCCCACAGGGATGTTCTGGTCAAAATTTGTACGTACTTTATCATGGTCTTCTCGCAGAGTATTTGTCAACTCAGATTGCTTCAATTCTTCAGGAGCAAATAAAGAATTGTACTGTTCAAAACTTTCTATTCTCATAGCTATTTCAGATGTGTCTCGCCCGTCAACAACTTCAGGGTTGCAAGAATGTGGTGCTGGACAATCTGAAACCGCCAAAGCTGCTTGATCAACCTCGGGCAATGAACTTTTGCAGAGATCAACGTCAGGTGGGAGTGGCATATGAGGATCCAAGATAGAAAGAAGTATACTGCAAGTTAAAGTTAGATTTAGTATATTTTACTAGCATACAAAGCAATTTTATAATAGGCCTAATGATGAATTTGCTCAATACATTTTCATGTGCCCGATCTAAATATTTGACAAGATAATGTTGTTGCACAAATTGGTCCCTCAACTTCCACTCATGGCTCGTTTTGTCCCCTCAATTTTTGGAAAGAGCAAATTAGTCACCGACTTCCAGAAATAGTTCAATTTTTGCTAAAGAAATATTTGTTTCAACCGACGCCACAAGCTGGGTTGGTAAAGCTTGTGCCCATGGATCTCATTTTTTTGGTCGCGAGATCTTATGGGTTTCACCTCTAGCCTACCCCAACTTGTTTGGGACTAAAGGCTTTGTTGTTGTTTTGTTGTTGACGCCACAAGCTGGGTTGGTGGGACATGTACACACTAAGCTGGCCAACTTGAGTGTCAATTCAGTTCATTGCCTCTTTTAAACAACTTCAAGAGTTTAAAGGGCAACTTGGCAGCAGTTCAGTTAAACCAAAGTAAGTGAAGTGTAAACGACAAGTTTATGCATTAGCCAAATATATATTGTTGCTATAAAATAGGAATATGAATGTGTGAGTTGTGACCAAGGGGTTAACTATTAGATAATTATAAGAGTATTTGCTTCTCATCAATCAGCATAGATTATTACTCACTGTACTCGTAACCTTATGTTGCACCTGCATGTACATATAGCTTACCAACCTTGGGGCAACAGCACCTCGCCGCCATTCAAGTTCCAAAGAAGGGAGTACAGCAGGATTCTTTGCAGCTGTACGAATAATGTTCAAGGCCATATCGCAAACTTTTGCCTGTTTCTCCAGATACATAGCAGACACACCACCAAATGATATTCTGTCTTTCATTGCACTTATAGCATGATCAACAAAAGGATCTAGCATCTCCAGAATGAAAAGTATTTTATGCTTGACTTCCTGAAAGTAGGCAGTTATAAGATGCATGTTCAAGAAGTATTACAACAATCACTGAGAAATATCACGAAATGAAAGATGGATTACTTTGTATTCTGCGAGAACATCATCCATATTCCCTGATACGGCCAATAAAATATACTTCAGCGCCGCACGAGAACGGGAAAGAGATTGCCCAACTCCCTGACCAGCGTCACACATAAATCAAATCGTCTGATTGCCACGTGCATATGGAAAACAGTAAGCAATTTAACCAACCAAACATTATGCTGATTCAGGATGATGCAAAAGTAAAGTACCATGGTCATGATGGAGACTGTAACACTACAAACTCTGCTCGAACAACTGGGTGTTTCATCTTAAATACAGCACAGCAAGACATACTAGCTCAAAACAACAGTACGCCCCTTCAAAAGTAGTACCCAAAAGGAGATAAAACTTAAACTGAAGCATTATTTTGTTTATTTGTTATGTATAGGCACAAAAGTAGGCCCTAAAGAAAGGATACAAAATATGCCAGATTACATCACTAAAAGATAATTTTCTAGATTCCCAGCATTGCTCATGTAGACTAGGTTTCCAACACACACATACCTGGATAACACCCAGGAGATCCTCCAGAAGTTCAACTGCAAGATCTACCTGTTTCATGAGTATATAATGTCATAAATAGGAACAAATTATAAAATCCATAACTGTGGACAAAATCATAAAGAGACCTTTGCTGTGATCATGGGCACCCAAGGTGATAATGGTCCCCTGCACAAATCAAGCAGAACACATGCTGCTTTTGCCTAGTAGTGAACATAAGAAACATGTCAACAATCTACTGAAGAAAATAAATACTTCTACAATAGAGAGTTCAGAGTTGCAGAACGAACATGTGATGGCAGGTATGATGAAAGATAACCAGCACAACCTCTGAGAAGAGGATGAAAAACTGATGATACCGACATTGACACAATCTGCAGCCACAAATACCTTGAGAAATGGTAAGTGATGCCACTAATGCATGAAGAAGAGAACAGATCATACAAATCGAGGTACCTGGGAAAGAGCATTGTGAACATCTGGATGGTTCCATTGGCTAAAACAATCATCAATCTGTTCGGTAGGGCCAGCACTAAATGGAGGACGAAGTGCTATGAAAAACACACAAGAGCAACATCATATTATCAGATTCTACAAAGGCATACATGCCGTATACTGACACCCTTGCAGGTAGATCTGCCCCCATTTTTTTACTTTTAGAAGGGGTGCGGTTGGTTTATATTTAAACCTAAGGACATCAGTAACCAAGAATCCATAGGATAAAATCCTGGAAAATGCAAACGAACTAACATTTGATTGGACTCAATCCATAGTCTTTAGCCACAAGGCACGGGTGTCGCACTAAATGCGCTAGCCAATGGCCAAGTAGGCCTTGCATCTTTTTAGTATGGGATATTAACATGCGGGAAGGTGTAGATTGTTTGGTAGCCAAAGTTGTTACTCAATCATACTTCTGCTAATTCTCATTTAAGAGTAGTCAGAGAAGCTAAAAAGCATTAAGTATGTAAGGTCATCTCCCAGTCAATACCTGGAAGAAGTGCTTGAACAAGCGGTAAGACAGACCACATGTCTGAAGTAGTTTCAGCAAGCTTGCAACCTAGTTGGGGCTGCAAGCACAATCAAGAAAATAAAACCAGCCTTTTAGAACAAAAGGTAACACATGGAAATTGGCAGATATAAGAATGACACAATATGACAAAGATAACCTGTGATGCAGCTGCATACAGTACATGAAGAATGCCTTCTTCAACAGCAGCAACATCCAAAATATTTAGAAAAGAGCCATCGAAGTGATTTTCTGATAAACTAAATTCTTCTCCAAACAAACTAGAGTAGTTTGTATAAGGCACTAGGCTGGAAGCATCACTTTTAGGAATTTCATCAGAGACTTCACTCGAAAGCATTCCACCATTAGGTATTGGCTCATCAACGAATGGCTCAGGCTCCAAAAGTTTTTGGAGCACCCTTGATGCCTTAGTTCAAAAGAGGCAAATGTTCAGAAAATACTCCGAGAGGAAAAAGTACATGACCAAAGAAGACAAAAAAAATATGGTCAAAGAACATACTCGATGGCAAACAATTGAGAGAGTTTTGTCTTTGTGTGCTTTCCTTAAGAGTAGTATAGCTGTTTCAGATCGAAATGCCAGCATACATGAAGCAGGCTGAACAGAAGATGGACTCCGTGCTCTCCTAGGTTGTGCCTGTACAAAAATAAAGAATTCAGAACACCAAAATCGACCAAAATGAGTGCATATGCGCTGTATGTTTCTATGCTCCCCAAGGGAGATACATCCGACTTGAATGTGGTTGCTAATCATTTACTGCTTAACCACCTTAACTTCCCTTATTCGTATGTGACAAATTCCTTTGAAGGGCACAGAGATGCTCTCCATGGAATAAAAACCTAGAGATGAGTATCATGCATGATACTTGAAAAAGATTTTTGTAAAATACAAGTCATGAATTGGTAGTTTTAATAACAGGACGGAGCGCTAAAATAAGTTACCATCTTTTAATTTTCATATTATCAAACTCAATATCAATTGTTGCAGAGCAATAGGTCTTCTACTGTTGTAGTTTTAATTGGAAGGATACCAGAAAATAGGTCCTTGGTGTTAAAGCTGAATGGCAGAGCACACAGTAGGACCACAGGCACATAGTCCAGATGTAAAATGGTACTAGCTTGCTAGCCCTAAATAAGACCACATGTTCGAACAAAGAACATTTGAATATGACTTCCGTTTTAAATACTTTAAACCATCAGGAAAACAGATACAACCAGAAATCACTCAGTTTCTTTTTCTACACATAAATTGGCAGTCACACAGAATAGGCTGGCTGTTTAGCAGTTCAGGTCATAAACCAGCGAGAAATATTCGTGTTCTCATGCATTTGCAAGCAACCAACAAACTGGGCAGATGTCAGTGCTCAGTGTTTCACTACAGGGGCATGGCCAACAAGGAATTTGTGCAATGTGATGACATAAATTAATGGAAGATCCTGGATAACATCAACCTAACACACTCCTACAGAACTCCAACAGCCGTTTTGTGAACTAGAAGTTGCTGACGAGACATGGTTATATCTCATGTTATAGTTTAGCAGTTGCCAGAATGCAACCATAAAACCATCTACCTCAACTACGTTAAATAAACACTCCTGCAAATATTCTCTAGTTCCTATCAGTCAAGGTAGTTCCAATCTCGGGTGGTCTTTTCAGAACTCACAGAGGGGGTGTATACAGTTAGTTAGTCAGCACTCAGTGCTATGGATAGTTAATATTCATTTAGAAAGAGATGTGCAGAAGATAAATGACTTGTTCCTATACTCATTTTACATAACTGGAAAGCTATGTATGACATAGAGTGGAGGTGCAGTACCATGTAATTAAGCTTTCAGCATTCATAGTTCTTACTGTAGCACACTACGATAGCACATAGCCAAAACTATATAAAAGGATAAAACAGAAGTGTGCGGAAAGAATATTTACATGCCTCAAAGTTTGAGGAAACAGTTGGAATAGAAGCCAGGCTAGTCTTTAGGGTATCTGAATCAACGGAAGAAATCGACGTTTTTGTAGCATCCCTGTAAATTTGGGGGAATGTGTCAATCAGATGGCATTGCTCACACACAGGTGGGTGCACGAGGGCGTGAACAGTAGTGCACATGCACATAATGTATGCAAACTAGAGATGAAGACTGGCAAGTAAGCATGTATGAGAAATGGGCCACACCTTTCGTTTATAAGGTTGAGGATTGGATAAAATGGGCCAGCAAGCAGAGCCAAAAACCAAACACTGCTCTCTGGGGTGTCTGTGATGCTATTAAGGTCAGCCTGCAGTGTGATGAGCAGCCAGCCAGCCGGTTAAAGGGGACACATGGGGGAAACTGCAAAATTAATAGCATATAGCCTAGGAGCAAGACTAATTTTACCTCAATCTGGGGCAGAAACGGTGGTAGCCTTCTTGCAATGTCTTTGAGTAACTAGATTTAATTTGCAATACAATTCATTCATCAGGATAGAGATACGTTAGCAAGACAAACATGAGAAATAGAGCAAGTAGAACACACATATATATGGCAGAGCTACCTGGAGATGCATATTGTGCGAAGAATGAGATTGTTTCTGCGAAGAGGATATTTGTGGTAACAAGTGGTTGACAAGAGGTTGGAATTCAGGTTCCAGGCCAGGTACAGGGATTCCGGTGAGCTGGATGAAGTAGATGGCAATGGGGCTTCCGCGCAGACAAGAGATGCGGACGTAGCGGCAGGGGGTGTGGTTGGCCGGGTACACCATGTCGCGCTTGGGAGCTTCGCCGCGCGGGCGAACCTTGACGAAGGCCTCGGGCTTGTAGCGCAGCCCGCCGGTGACCTCCCATTCAAGGACGGACTTGTTGTAGATGCGGATGTGGGAGACGAGGCACGGCTCGTTGAGCTCGAGGAGGATCCACTCCTTGGTGTTGGTGGCGGTGGACCAGTGGGAGCGGAGGTCGGGCTCCAGCACGTTGGCGGCCTTCTGCCCCGACGACTCGCGGGAACACGCCTTCACCCGGAAACCCAGAGCCACGCCACCGTCGCTCCACTCCTCCCCCCTACCCTCCCTCTCCCTCTCCGGCGCCGCCTCCATGGCTTCCCTAGTTCCCTGTCCGTGGCCGCGATTGGCTACTCTACTCTGTAGCAACACACACCGAGGGGGGAGGTTGAAGACGACGGGATGGGGGTATTCGCTGGGCCAAGAGCCCGAGATCGATCGGGCCTTTGACGGCCCATTAAGCGCTACCAAAACTTGTGTGACATTGTTTAGAGCAACTCCAATAGCTACTTTAATTCTCAAAAATGTCCAATAGGTACTGTAAAATACTTTCAGTAAAAATCATCTCACTGAATGACCGTATAATTTAGGGGAAGTTGTCTAACGCCTATTTCTCTCGGTCTCGCAAGTCAGTGGCACGGCGTTGCGAGGCGTGGCGACGGTGGCTGAATCAGTGAGGTGGGGTACAGGAGGTGCGGCGGCAGCATGACATGGCGGCGTGGCGGCGCAACCTGGCGGCCGGCCTGTTGGAAATATGCCCTAGAGGCAATAATAAAGTGGTGATTATTATATTTCCTTGTTCATGATAATCATTTATTATCCATGCTATAATTGTATTGACCAGAAACTCAAATGCATATGTGGATAATAGACAACAACATGTCCCTAGTAAGCCTCTACCGGACTAGCTCGTTGATCAAAGATGACTATGGTTTCCTAGTCATAGACATGAGTTGTCATTTGATAACGGGATTACATCATTAGTAGAATGATGTGATGGACAAGACCCAAACTATGAACGTAGCATATGATCGTATCAAGTTTATTGCTATCATTTTCTACATGTCAAGTATATGTTCCTATGACCATGAGATCATGCAACTCACTGACACCAAAGGAATACCTTGTGTGTACCAAACGTCGCAACGTAACTGGGTGACTATAAAGGTGCTCTACAGGTATCTCCGAGGGTGTCTGTTGAGTTGGCATGGATCAAGACTGGGATTTGTCACTCCATATGACGGAGAGGTATCTCTGGACCCTCTCGGTAATACAGCATCACAATGAGCTTGCAAACAATGTGACTAATGGGTTAGCCACGGGATCTTGTATTACGGAATGAGTAAAGAGACTTGCCGATAACGAGATTGAACTAGGTATGGTGCTACCGACGATCGAATCTCGGGCAAGTAACATACCGATAGACAAAGGGAACTACATACGAGATTAGTTGAATCCTTGACATCGAGGTTCGACCGATAAAGATCTTCGTAGAATATGTAGGAACCAATATGGGCATCTAGGTCCCGCTATTGGTTATTGACCGTACATGTGTCTCGGTCATGTCTGCATAGTTCTCGAACCCATAGGGTCTACACACTTAACGTTTGGTGATGATATAAGTATAGTTGAGTTGTCTTGGTGGTAATCTAAGGTTGTTTGGAGTTCCGGATGAGATCCCGTACATGATGAGGAACTCCGGAATGGTCCGGAGGTGAAGATTGATATATAGGACGAAGGGTATCGGAGTCCAAAAGTGTTCCAGGGGCACCGGTTTATGGCCAGGATGAACGAAAGGGGTTTCGGGGGCCCCGGCAAGTGTTGAGGGGCCTCATGGGCCAAGGGGAGGGGGCATGCCAGCCCACTAAGGGTTTGTGTGCACCCCCTCACCCCATCCCACGTAACCAGAGGAGGTGGGGGCGCCCCCTAGGGCTGCCACCCCCTTTGCCTTGGGGCCAAGCCTCCTAGGGGGAGGCGGCCAAACCCATCTAGGATTTCCCCATTGTGGCCGTCGGCCCCTGATAACCCACAAGTATAGGGGGTCGTTTGTAGCCTTCTTCGATAAATAAGAGTGTCGAACCCAACGAGAAGCTAAAGGTAGAACAAATATTCCCTCAAGTTCAATCGACCACCGATACAACTCTACGCACACTTGATGTTTGCTTTACCTAAAACAAGTATGAAACTATTTTGCAAGAATAAAACTACGGATAAATTGCAAGGTAATAAAAGTGGATAGCTTTTGTCAACAAGGAAGTCATTTGTCCCTAGGCAATCGATAACTAGACCGGTAATCATTCTTGCAATTTTATATGAGGGAGTGGTACGTCTCCAACGTATCTATAATTTTTGATTGTTCCATGCTATTTTATTATCAATCTTGGATGTTTTATAATCATTCTATAGTCATTTTATATCATTTTTGGGTACTAACCTATTGACATAGTGCCAAGTGCCAGTTGTTGTTTTTTCCATGTTTTTTAATCGCAGGAAATCAATATCAGACGAAGTCCAAATGCCACGAAACTCCAGGATGATTTTTTATGGGCCAAAAGGAAGAAGTTGGGCCCTAGTTGCACCTGGGGGAGTCCCGAGGAGGGGACAACCCACCAGGGCGCGCCCTGGTGGGTTGTGCCCACCTCGGGTGCCCCCCGGACCGCCTCTTTGCTCTATAAATACCCCAAAAATCCCAGAACCCTAGGGGAGTCGACGAAATATTCATCCAGACGCCGCAGAGTCTAGAACCACCAGATCCAATCTAGACACCATCTCGGATGGGGTTCACCACCTCCATTGGTGCCTCTCCGATGATGCGTGAGTAGTTCTTTGTAGACCTTCGGGTCCGTAGTTAGTAGCTAGATGGCTTTCTCTCTCTCGCTGAATTCTCAATACAATGGTCTCTTGGAGATCCATATGATGTAACTCTTTTTGCGGTGTGCTTGTTGGGATCTGATGAACTTCGAGTTTATGATCAGTTATATCTTTTTATATCCATGAAAGTTATTTGAGTTTCTTTGATCTCTTATAGCCTCGTATTTCTTCTCCGATATTTGGGTTTTGTTTGGCCAACTTGATCTATTTATCTTGCAATGGGAAGAGGTGCTTGGTAGTGGGTTCGATCTTACGGTGCTTGATCCCAGTGATAGAAAGGGAACCGACACGTATGTATCGTTGCTACTAAGGATAAAAAGACGGGATCTATATCTATGCAATAGATAAACGGATCTTGTCTACATCATGTCATCGTTCTTATTGCATTACTCCGTTTTTCCATGAACTTAATACACTAGATGCATGATGGATAGCGGTCGATGTGTGGAGTAATAGTAGTAGATGCAGGCAGGAGTCGGTCTACTAATCTTGGACGTGATGCCTATGTAATGATCATTGCCTGGATATCGTCATAATTATTTGAAGTTCTATCAATTGCCCAACAGTAATTTGTTTACCCGCCGTTTCTACCTTTCTCGAGAGAAGCCACTAGTGAAACCTACGGCCCCGGGGTCTTCTTTCTCATATATTTGCTTGCGTCTACTTTTCCTTTGCATTTTTATTCAGATCTATTAAACCAAAAATACAAAAATACTTTGCTGCACTTTATTTAATTTGCGATCTATTATTTCAATCTATTACCAATTTCTGGCATCGTTACCCGAAAGGGATTGACAACCCCTTTAACACGTCGGGTTGCGAGGTGTTGTGATTTGTGTGCAGGTGCTGTTTACGTTGTGTTGCTTGGTTCTCCTACTGGTTCGATAACCTTGGTTTCTTCACTGAGGGAAATACCTACAGTCGTTGTGCTGCATCATCCCTTCCTCTTTGGGGAAATACCGACGTAGTCCTAGCAGACAGGAGCTTTTCTAGCGCTATAGTCAGAGAGCGATCAAAAGGAATTTCTGACGCCGTTGCCGGGGAGGATCTTCAATATAACCAGGTTCCTCTCCCCCACTTCACAAAATTTGCCGTTTTATTCACCCCTCTTTTTCCGTTCACCGTTTTCTTGTCGGATCTGTTTTGTGTGCAATTTTGTTGTGTAGTCATCATGACTCAAGAGAACACCAAGTTATGTGATTTCTCAAATACCAACAACAATGATTTTATTGGCACTCCGCTTGCTCCTCCCGTCACTAGTGCGGAGACTTGTGATATTAATACTGCTTTGCTGAATCTTGTTATGAGAGACCAATTTTCCGGTACTCTTAATGAGGATGCCGCGTCCCATCTTAAAACCTTCGTGGAATTATGCGATATGCAAAAGAAAAAAGATGTGGACATTGATGTGGTCAAGATGAAATTATTTCCGTTTTCTTTGCATGATTCCGCAAAAAATTGGTTCTCTTCTTTGCCTCGCAATAGTATTGATTCTTGGAATAAGTGCAAAGATGCTTTTATCACTAAGTATTTTCCTCCTGCAAAAATTATTTCCCTTAGAACCCAGATCATGAATTTCAAGCAACTTGAACATGAGCATGTTGCACAATCTTGGGAAAGGATGAAAATGATGCTAAGGAATTGCCCAACTCATGGGTTAAATCTTTGGATGATCATACAAAAAATTTATGCGGGGTTGAATTTTGTTTCTCGTAATCTTCTAGATTCCGCCGCGGGTGGAACTTTTATGGAAATTACTTTGGGTGAAGCCACCAAATTGCTTGATAATATCATGGCAAATTATTCACAATGGCATACCGAAAGGGCTCCTACTAGTAAAAAAGTTAATTCGGTTGAAGAAATTTCTTCTTTGAGTGATAAAGTTGATGCTCTTATGAAATTGGTTGCTAGTAAAAGTGCTCCTATTGATTTTAATGATATGCATTTGTCTACTTTTATTGAGCAAAATAGTGATGCCATTGATGTGAATTTTATCTCTAGAAATAATTTCAACAACAATGCTTATAGAGGTAATTTTAATCCTAGGCCTTTTCCTAGTAATTCCTCTAATAATTATGGTAATTCCTATGGAAATCAATCTTAAATAGGAATACCTCCGATCTTGAGAATAATATTAAAGAATTTATCAACACGCAAAAAGTTTTTAACACTTCCATAGAAGAAAAGTTGAATAAGATTGATGATTTGTCTAGAAGTGTTGATAGAATTGCTCAAGATGTGGAAAATCTCAAGATGATTTTTTTTGCCTAAGGTAGATGAATCAATCAAAGCTCTTTATGTTTCTATGGATGAAAGTAAGAAAAGAACCGCTATGCTTAGAGCTAAAAGAGAATTTTTAGAAAAAGCGTTTTCTAGTGATTTCTTTCGCAAAAGTGATGAAGATCTTAAAATGATTGGTGTTTATTCTATTGATTCCTTGTTTAGTAAAGTTAAGATTGATGAAAAAGGGACTGGAGAAGAGTCAACTTTAGGTAGAAGGCGTCCCAATATTTCGGAGGGTGAAAATCTTGTTGAAAAAATTGATGAAAGTGGGTTTGGAGAGGTCAAAACTTTAGCCAGTGATGTGCCCACTCTTTTGGATTACAAAGACTTTAGTTACAATAGTTGCTCTTTGATTGATTGTATTTCTTCGTTGCAATCCATGCTAAATTCACCCCATGCTTATGAACAAAACAAAGCTTTTACTAAACATATTATTGATGCTATGATGAAAGCTTTGGAAGAAAAATTGGAATTGGAAGTTTCAATTCCTCGAAAATTGCATGATGAGTGGGAACCTACTATCAAAGTCAAGATTAAAAATTATGAGTGTTTTGCTTTGTGTGACTTGGGTGCTAGTGTTTCTACAATTCCGAAATCTTTACGTGATGTGCTTGGTCTTACTAATCTTGAAAAATGTTTTTTGAATTTGCACTTGGCGGATTCTACTATTAAAAAGCCTATGGGAAGAATTAATGATGTTCTTATTCTTGCAAATAGGAATTATGTGCACATAGATTTTATTGTTCTTGATATTGATTGCAATCCGTCTTGTCCAATTATTCTTGGTAGACCATTTTTACGCACTATCGGTGCCGTGATTGATATGAAAGAAGGCAATGTTAAGTTCCAATTTCCTTTGAGGAAAGGTATGGAACACTTTCCTAGAACAAAAATCAAGCCACCTTATGAATAAATCATGAGGGCATCTTATGGATCTCAAACCAAAGATGACAAAACTTAGATCCTTGCCTTACGCCTAGCTAAGGGCGTAAAACTATAGCGCTTGTTGGGAGGCAACCCAATGAATAAAATTTATTTTTGCTTTTTACTTTCTGTTATTGAGTGTTAGCACAATTATGCTACTGTTATTATTGTGTTTTTGTGTTTTAATTAGTGTTTGTGCCAAGTAAATCCTTTAGGATCTTCTTGGGTGATAGTTGTTTGATCTTGCTGAAAAACTTTGCGCTCACGAAAATAATTTTCATAAATCACAGAAAAGAGCTTTTGCTCTGATTCTTTTTGCAGAAGATTAATATACAAATTACCCTTGTCTTCCTAATTTGGTAGAATTTTTTGAGTTCCGTAAGTATTCGCAAAAGTCAGATTACTACAGACTGGTCTGTTTTGATAGATTCTGTTTTCTTTGTGTTGTGTGCTTATTCTGATGGCTCTATGGTTTTCTTTGATGATTTTTCCCATAGAAAAGTTGGAATAGAGTAGATATAATACAAAAACAAAATATTAATTGGTTTGATACAACACTTATATTAGTGATTTATTTTTCTTACACTAACGGATCTCACGAAGGTTTTGTTGTGTTTTGTGTGATTGAAGTTTTCAAGTTTTGGGTTATCTTACGATGGATGAAAGAAGGATAGAAGAGCCTAAGCTTGGGGATGCCCCGGCATCCCAAGCAATTATCCAAGAATGAGCAACCAACTAAGCTTGGGGATGCCCCCAAGTGGCATCCCCTCTTTCTTCTAACGACCATCGGTATTTTACTCGAGACTATATTTTTATTCGTCACATGATATGTGTTTTGCTTGGAGCATCTTGTATGATATGTGTCTTTGCTTGTTTTATTTTGTGTTTTAAGTCATCAACCCTTGCTGGACACACCTATTTGAGAGAGCCAAAATTATATCATGACTTGTTAGAATTGCTCTTTGTGCTTCACTTAAATCTTTTATGAGCTAGGACTTGCTCTAGTGCTTCACTTATATCTTTTTGAGCACGGTGTGCTTTGTTATTTTTTAAGAAATGCACTCTTGCATCATTTAGATTTATTTGAGAGTTAGTAAAATTTTAAAGAAATTCTCTCTTGCTTCACTTAAATTATTTTGAGAGAAAGAAAAAGAATTATGCTCACGATCTTCACTTATATTTGTTTGAGTTTATGAAAAGCAACACATGAAAATTAGTCCCAAAGTGATAGATATCCAAGAAGGATAAAGAAAAAGAAAAGAAAATTTTCATGAAGATCATTGGACAAAATAAACTTGATTCTTAGTAATAGTTTTGAGATATGATGATGTGATATGTGAGTTATGTTGATGAGTAATTGTGCTCTAGTATGAATATTGGTGTTAAGGTTTGCGATTCCCTATGCAAGTACGAAAGTCAATAGTCATGCAATGAAAATTATATCCTACTTGTGGTGCATTATTCGGTGTTACTTATGCTTAATGCTTGCTTATGAGATTATTCGTTTCTTGGTTGGTCGCTTCTCAATCTTTTTGCTAGCCTTCATTTTGCACTAAGTATGACCTCTACTTGTGCATCTAAAATCCTTTACACCAATTTTGCCACATGAGTCCACTATATCTACCTATATGCGGTATTCTTTTGCCGTTCTAAGCAAATTTGCATGTGCCATATCTAATTTTCAAAATAAACTTCTCTTTTTGTGTGTTTGTTTTGCTCGCGGAACGGCAACGGGTGGCTAATATTTTCCATGCTGGATGTGTATTCTCACGATGTGTGTTTATTCACTTGTCATTGCACCAGAGTAAGGCAAAGGTTTTAGGGATGCCCAGTCCCAAAATGCAAAAATGAATTTACTTTATGTTGTCAAATAATTAATTCCTTGGAAAGTGTAGGTATGGAAGGCACCCGTGGATACGACTAGCCATGGAAAGTGAAAGAATGGTGGAAAAAAGAATAAAATTTATTTTCTGTTTGGGAACCGCCTATGGCATATCTAGCATGGAAAGTGTTCAGAACTCTGAGTCGTTTTCGTTGGTGGGATGGATACACCTCCCAAAATGTTTTTATCTCTAATTTTTCGCTTTGAGCTCTGGAACCTCTACAAATCCCTACTTCCCTCTGCGAAGGGCCTTTCTTTTTACTTTATGAATTTTTTATTTTTGAATTTGAGTCTCCATCTTCTCTCATAAAAAGCACCAACTAGGAGGCAATATGATCGTACTTAAGTATTAGGTGTAGCTAATATTCGAGTGTGTTTCATGAATGGATCAATGTTTGAGCATGATGGGCTAGGGATAACTTATTTTAGCGTTGATATTTTGAAAGACATGGTTGTTTGTTGATATGCTTGAGTATCTAAATTATTATGTAAAAACTAGACTATTGCTTTGAATCACATAAAAGTCCAATTGTCCATGCTATAAAGAAAAGAATATGATATGACATGATAAACAACACTCCACATCAAAAATTCTGTTTTTATCACTTACCTACTCGAGGACGAGCAGGAGTTAAGCTTGGGAATGCTGATACGTCTCCAACGTATCTATAATTTTTAATTGTTCACATGCTGTTTTATTATCAATCTTGGATGTTTTATAATCATTCTATAGTCATTTTATATCATTTTTTGGTACTAACATATTGACATAGTGCCAATTGC
Source organism: Triticum aestivum (assembly GCF_018294505.1). Taxonomy (NCBI): domain Eukaryota; kingdom Viridiplantae; phylum Streptophyta; class Magnoliopsida; order Poales; family Poaceae; genus Triticum; species Triticum aestivum. The sequence continues at coordinate 288,106,439 of NC_057796.1, forward strand.
TATTTTTTCCATGTTTTTTACATTGCAGGAAATCAATATCAGATGAAGTCCAAATGCCACGAAACTCCACGATGATTTTTTATGGGCCAAAAGGAAGAAGTTGGGCCCTGGTTGCACTTGGGGGGAGTCCCGAGGAGGGGATAACCCACCAGGGCGCGCCAGGAGGCCCAGGCGCCCTGGTGGGTTGTGCCCACCTCAGGTGCCCCCCGGACCGCCTCTTTGCTCTATAAATACCCCAGAAATCCCAGAACCCTAGAGGAGTCGACGAAATATTCATCCAGCCGCCGCAGAGTCCAGAACCACCAGATCCAATCCAGACACCGTCTCAGATGGGGTTCACCACCTCCATTGGTGCCTCTCCGATGATGCGTGAGTAGTTCTTTGTAGACCTTCGGGTCCGTAGTTAGTAGCTAGATGGCTTTCTCTCTTTCGCTGAATTCTCAATACAATGGTCTCTTGGAGATCTGTATGATGTAACTCTTTTTGCGGTGTGTTTGTTGGGATCTGGTGAACTTTGAGTTTATGATCAGTTATATCTTTTTATATCCATGAAAGTTATTTGAGTTTTTTTGATCTCTTATAGCCTCGTATTTCTTCTCCGATATTTGGGTTTTGTTTGGCCAACTTGATCTATTTATCTTGCAATGGGAAGAGGTGCCCGGTGGTGGGTTCGATCTTACAGTGCTTGATCCCAGTGACAGAAAGGGAACCGACACATATGTATCATTGCTACTAAGGATAAGAAGACGGGATCTATATATACGCAATAGATAAACAGATCTTGTCTACATCATGTCATCGTTCTTATTGCATTACTCCGTTTTTCCGTGAACTTAATACACTAGATGCATGCTGGATAGCGGTCGATGTGTGGAGTAATAGTAGTAGATGCAGGCAGGAGTCGGTCTACTAATCTTGGACGTGATGCCTGTGTAATGATCATTGCCTGGATATCGTCATAATTATTTGAAGTTCTATCAATTGCCCAACAGTAATTTGTTTACCCACCGTTTGCTATCTTTCTCGAGAGAAGCCACTAGTGAAACCTACGGCCCCCGGGTGTTCTTTCTCATATATTTGCTTTCGATTTTTATTCAGATCTATTAAACCAAAATTACAAAAATACTTTGTTGCGCTTTATTTTATTTGCGATCTATTATTTCAATCTATTACCAATTTTTGGCATTGTTACCCGAAAGGGATTCACAGCCCCTTTAACACGTCGGGTTGCGAGGTGTTGTGATTTGTGTGCAGGTGCTGTTTACATTGTGTTGCTTGGTTCTCCTACTGGTTCGATAACCTTGGTTTCTTCACTGAGGGAAATACTTACCGTCGCTGTGCTGCATCATCCCTTCCTCTTTGGGGAAATACCGACGTAGTCCTAGCAGACAGGAGCTTTTCTGGCGCTATAGTCAGAGAGCGATCAGGGAGAGGCATGAGCTAACATACTTTCTCTACTTAGATCAGATGCACTTATGATTGGACCCCTAGCAAGTATCCGCAACTACTAAAGATCATTAAGGTCGTGAAACCCAACCATAGCATTAAGTATCAAATCCTCTTTACTCCCATACGCAACAACCCCCAAACTCGGGTTTATGCTTCTGTCACTCACGCAACCCACCATAAGCGAATCATGAACATATTGCAACACCCTACAGTGGGGATCCCTCCGTTTGCGCGACACAGAGCGCACCGTAGGACAGCACCATAAATAAAATATACAATCATACCAACTGTTGAGGATATAACCATTAGAGTCACCCGCCCAGGAGGGGCCGGGTTACGTTATAATGATCATCACGTGAAGCCCAGTACCAGGCTGGACATGGCAGATCAGTAATGGGCTTAAGACCCGGAGGCGGCTTAAGGCCCGTAGTGATAAACCGCCGTTATGGCAAGACTTGTAATGTAAGGCAAGAGCAGTTAAGAGTCCGAGCCGAATACTGTTATAAGCCGGCCGGGACTCTGAGAGCCGCTGGGCGTCAACCTCTCTATATAAAGGGACGACCCTGCGGCGGTTCAGGACGAGAGAGAACAGATCGATAGCCAGGCATAGCGATTAAGCTCCCTGGTCATCGAAACTCTAAGTAATACCATCTCAACTGGACGTAGGCTTTTACCTTGACCGTAAGGGGCTGAACCAGTATAATCCTCGTGTTCCTTGTCCCGTTTAACCCCTTTAAGCTTCCTAGCTGCGATGGCTCCACGACTAAGTCCTTGCATGAGGACATCTGCCGTGACAATTCCACGACAGTTGGCGCCCACCGTGGGGCCAGCGCACGGTGGATTTGAGTTCTTGAAGGGCAGCTTCGAAGGGCTCAAGGGATACGATGTGGGCCGGATGACCAAGGGTCACTGCGGCAAGCTCTACATCGACGATGCAAACTGGGGCCCCGACGCCGGCTCAATCGAGTACGGGTACCAGGTCCCCTTCGGCGGAATCCATGTCTTCATTGGCAAGATTGGTGAGCCGGGCCCTGAGCCGGACCTCTGCGCCGATCTCATTGAGACGGCTCAGCGTGCACGACCCGCCCGGGCTCTGCCTGCCTTGAAGCATGCTTTTGTGGGATGCGTCCATGGAGGACCCTCTGAAGGATCTGGATCTGGCGATGAGACGGCCGCCCGCTCTGACGGTGAGTCGTCCACGGATGAGTCAAACTCGTTGTATCAACTTCAAGATGGCAGGCTCAGGGGGTGTTCCGATGGCGACAGTATTCCGGACCCCTTTGAGCCGCCGAGTCGGGTTGGAATCTTCATGGCCGGCGCACAACCTGTTCAAAACTCCACCACTGGGGCAGGAGGCCCTGTGCACTCGCCGGCTCAGGTGCTGATGGATCTCACAGACAAGATGACGGCCCTGTTAACCGCCACGGTCGCCCCAGCAGATCAAGCTCAGCATGATGCAGAGGTGGCACAGTTAAAGCTGGATCTAGCAAAGGCCAAGGAGGATCTGGCGGCGGAAGGGATCAGGATGGCTGCAGAGAGGGCGGCTCTCGACGCCCAGACTCAGCTGATTCAGGCGCAGTCTTTTCGGCTCACAATGGATCAGAACGCGTCCAACGAGATCATGAGGAGGAGGCATCAAAAGGCTCAATCTCGACTCCCTCCGGTTTACGATCCTCGAAACCTCTTCAACACGCCTGGTGCAGGGCCTAGTAACCCGCCAGAGATCACGGCGCCCGGGGCTGGAACGCCAATTCCGCCCCAAGTGATGGGGCCTCCCCGGGTGAACACTGCCCCGCCTCAGTACGTGCCAATACCACCGGGTCATTATGCCAACCCGTTGGAAAACATGGTCGCCGCGGCGGCGCGACTGGCGGCTCTCCCAATCGATGGCGACTCTCCAACGGCGGTCGAAACCCGCCGGGTCAGAGAACTTCTTCAGACGGCTCTGGCGCAACAGGAGGCATATTCTTATAGCCGGGACAGGATTCATTCAACCCCTCGTCCAGGCCGGAGCCCGAGTTATAGCAGGCACATGGTCTCAGCGACCGGCTCAAGCAATGTTCGACGCCGTGACTTGCCTCCTGGCCACGGCCCGGTTCATAATGGAGCCTTTAACGCGGTAGACCAAGACAGAGCACGGCAAGAGGCGGAGCAGGTGCCTCAGTTGACGGCTTATCAGCCACTCCCGGCTTATCCGACGGCTTCTATCGACGCGGGTATACCTACGAGGACTGGTGGTGTTCCTTGTCTGGTGCCGGCTCTCCGTAATGAACGTCTGCCCAAGGATTTCAAAGGGCCTAGGAAGGTACCTAATTACACGGTTGATTTACAACCCGGAGCATGGATCGAGAGTTACGAGATGGCTATGGAGTTGCTGGAGGTCAGTGAAGCGGCAATGGCGAAGTACTTCACCATGATGTTAGATGAGACTGCCCGCACTTGGTTGAAAGGACTGCCGCCTAACTCTATCGGGTCTTGGGCTGAGCTAAAAGCCCGGTTCATCCAAAACTTCAAAGATACATGTAGGCAATCTATGTCAATTGTGGATCTGACTAACTGCAAGCAGCAGGAGGGTGAGTCTACAACCCATTGGGTTCGCCGGGTCAAAGAGATAATACATTCATCTGATAAGATGGATGCCGGCTCTGCAGTCTTAATGTTAGAGCAGAATTGTCGTTTTGCGCCCCTGAAGATGAAGCTCGGGCGGCTCAAGCGCGATTGCAATGATATGGGTACGCTGATGGCGGCTCTGGTCAAGTACGCCGACTCTGATAGTACCAAGGATCCCGCGTCGGATGATGAAAGGACAGGAAAGGGAAAACGGAATGGCAATGGCAAGGGCCCCCAGCATAACCCGGCGAACCAGGGAGGTAACAAGCGTAAGGCTGATGGCAGTATGGAGTTTGTGGCCAACGCCAATTCACAGGGTAACAACCACCGGCGTAAGGGGAGACCACCTCCCCGTGCCGGCGGGTCAGGCCCGACGCTTGAGCAGTTGTTGAATGAGCCTTGTCCAAGGCATGGCTCTAGGGAAAAGCCGGCCACTCATCTATGGAAAGACTACGCAATCATGAAGGCCTTTAAAAATTCCAATGCTTTCAATGGAAACAGTGGCCCGGGTGGCGGCTCAGGCGCCGGCAGCTTTCATGGCCCGGGCGGCGGTTCAAATTCCAATTCTCAGAATGTTCAAGGGGGCTTTAATCAGCAGTCCGGCCAGGGTCGTCAGTAGCAGCAGCAGGGGGATACCAGACCAATCCAAAGCAGCTCAATGGCGGGCAGTATCATGTGTTTACTACCAGTCTGTGCAAGCGAGAGCAGAAGCTCCATAAAAGGGCTGTGCATGCTGTTGAGCCGGCGGTTCCACGCTATTTAAGATGGTCTGAGCAGCCTATTGTGTGGAGTAGGGAAGATCATCCTCCCCGGGTTGATAATCCGGGTCACCTGGCCTTGGTGGTGGCTCCGCAGGTTGGGGATATAAATTCACTAAAGTGCTCATGGACGGAGGCAGCAGCATCAACATCCTCTATTATGAGACCTTCCGTCGTATGGGTTTAACTGATAAAAACCTCAGCCAGTCCAATACTGTTTTCCATGGCGTGGTGCCCGGTAAGTCGGCATATCCAGTCGGTAAGATCGAGCTGGAAGTGGCCTTTGGAGATGAGTACAATTATAGGGCGGAAAAACTAACCTTTGAGGTGGTTAAGATAAGGAGTCCGTACCATGCTTTATTTGGGCGGGCGGCTTACGCCAAGTTCATGGCACGACCGTGTTACGTGTATTTACAGCTCAAGATGCCGGGTCACAATGGGACCATTATGGTTCATGGCAGCCGAAAGATAGCCTTGGAGTGTGAGGAAGGTGACGTGGCTTACGCTGAATCTGTTTGTGCAACAGAGGAGTTGAAGTTTTACAAGGACAACGTTGACCCGGCAGATATGACGTCTTTGAAAAAGCCAACCACGGAGCATGAGCCGGTAATGAAATTTAAGTCAGCTGATGAGACTAAACTTGTTGACTTTGTTCCAGGTGACTCATCTCAGCAGTTCAGCATCAGTGCCAATCTGGATCCGAAATAGGAAGGCGCGCTCATCGAGTTCATCCGTGAGAACAGGGACATTTTTGCATGGAAACCTTCTGACATGCCATGTGTACCTAGAGAACTCGCTGAGCACACTCTCAATATTGATCCGAAATTTAAGCCGGTCAGGCAATTCCTTCGGCGGTTTAATGAGGAGAGGCGGAAAGCCATTGGTGAGGAGGTAGCCCGGCTCTTGGCGGCCGGGTTTATTGTTGAAGTTTTTCATCCAGAATGGTTAGCTAACCCGGTGCTCGTGCTCAAGAAGAACGGCACCTGGCGGATGTGTGTGGACTACACGGATTTAAACAAAGCTTGTCCGGCTGATCCTTTTGCTCTCCCCCGTATTGATCAAATTATTGATGCTACGGCGGGTTGTGAGTGCTTAAGTTTTTTGGACGCTTATTCTGGATACCATCAGATTAAAATGGCAGTTAAGGACCAGGAGAAGACGGCGTTCATCACTCCCTTTGGAGCCTTCTGTTACGTGTCTATGCCTTTTGGGCTCAAGAGTGCACAGGCGACTTACCAGCGTTGCGTGCAGAATTGTCTTCATAACCAGATTGGGCGCAACGTTCATGCCTATGTGGATGATATCGTGGTTAAATCCAGGGAGAAGGAGACCTTGGTAGATGATCTTAGAGAAACCTTTGATAATCTCCGGGTTTACAAGATGATGCTTAACCCAGCCAAGTGTGTTTTTGGTGTTCCTGCAGGCAAGCTCTTGGGTTTTCTAGTTTCTCACAGAGGCATTGAAGCTAACCCGGAAAAGATCAAAGCAATCAGCTCTCTGGCTAAGCCGGCGTGCATAAACGACGTCCAGCGTCTGGCGGGTCGCATCGCTGCTTTGAGCCGGTTTATAAGCCGCTTGGGTGAAAAGGCCATGCCACTGTACCAGATGATGAAGAAAACAGATGACTTTATCTGGAACGATGCTGCTAATGCTGCTTTTGAGGATTTGAAGAGACAGCTGGCTGAGCCCCCAGTCCTTGCTGCTCCTGTTGACAAGGAGCCCTTATTGCTGTATGTAGCCGCTAACACATGAGCCGTCAGTGTGGCTGTGGTGGTGGAGCGTAAGGAAGCGGGTAAGGAGTATCCGATTCAACGGCCGGTTTACTACGTCAGCGAAGTTCTCATTGAGTCAAACAACGGTATCCACATTGGCAGAAGCTTGTTTATGGGGTATTCATGGCAAGCCGGAAGCTTAAGCATTATTTCCAGGGTCACCCTATCACTGTGGTTAGTTCTGCTCCCCTAGGAGATATCATCCAAAACAGAGAAGCCATAGGCAGAGTGGCTAAGTGGGCTATCGAACTTGGGCCTCATGGTCTGAAATACGTGCCACGCACTGCTATCAAATCTCAAGCATTGGTGGATTTCATCAACGATTGGACAGAGCTGCAGGTGCCTGAAGAGAAACCGGATAATACATACTGGACTATTCACTTCGACGGGTCTAGGCAATTGGAGGGCTCAGGGGCTGGAGTTGTATTAACTTCCCCTCGAGGTGACAAGTTTTGCTATGTGCTACGGTTGATGTTTCCCTGTACTACCAATGCGTCTGAGTACGAGGCCTTGCTCCATGGTCTTCGGATGGCTAAGGAGATGAGCTTGAGCCGGGTAAGGTGGTTTGGCGACTCAGATTTAGTGGCCCAACAAGTGTCAGGCAAGTGGGATTCCAAGGACCCTCTCATGGCGGCTTATCGCCGCGAAGTTGATGCCATTGCTGGACATTTTCAGGGTTACCAAGTAGAGCACATCGATCGCAGGAAGAACGAGGCGGTTGATGCATTAAGCCGGCTGGGCTCTCAGCGAAAGCCGGTGCCGCCTAATACTTTCTTGGACATTTTGCATAACCCTTCTGTTAAATTGCCTACAGAGGAAGACTTGGATGTTCCTGACCCGGAGGCACAGTTGGTGGCGGCTCTCCGCGTTACCCCAGACTGGACAGTACCATACTTGGCTTACATGACCCGGGGAGAATTGCCTGAGGATGAAACTTTGGCCAGACAAATAACCCGGCGGTCTAAGTCAATGATAATTATCAATGGCGAGCTACATCGTCGCAGTGTCACTGGAACTTTCCAGCGTTGTGTTTCCTCTGAGGAAGGTCAAGAGATTTTACGTGAAATTCACAAGGGGGATTGTGGCCATCATGCCGGCTCAAAATCCCTTGTGGCCAAGGCTTTTCGTCATGGTTTTTATTGGCTGACGACTCATGCTGATGCAGAGGATTTGGTCAGTAAATGTGACGGTTGCCAGAGGTTCTCGCGACGGGCTCATGTGCCGGCTCAAGAATTGAGGATGATTCCAATTACTTGGCCATTTGCGGTCTGGGGGCTTGATATGGTTGGGCCTTTTAAAAGATCCAAGGATAAGAAGACCCACCTTCTGGTGGCGGTCGACAAGTTCACAAAGTGGGTTGAAGCAGAGCCAGTTAGTAAGTGTGACGCAGCCACAGCAGTTCAGTTTATGAAGAGGGTGATATTTTGCTTTGGTTTTCCACACAACATTATAACTGACAATGGTACCAATCTGTCTAAGGGCGCCATGGAGGAATTTTGTCAACAAGAGCATATCCGGCTTGATGTTTCATCAGTGGCTCACCCTCAGTCCAATGGTCAAGCCGAGAGAGCCAATCAGGAAATCTTGAAGGGCATCAAGCCCCGGCTTTTGGTCCCTTTGCAACGGACGCCGGGTTGTTGGGTGGAGGAGTTACCCTCCGTGTTATGGAGCATCAATACTACTCCTAACAGGTCTACGGGTTACACGCCTTTCTTCATGGTTTATGGAGCGGAGGCGGTCCTCCCTAGCGACATCCGTCATGACTCGCCTCGAGTGGCGGCTTATGTTGAGGCGGATAATGAGCGGGCGCGCCAAGATGCTCTTGACTTGTTGGATGAACAGCGTGATGTGGCAGCGGCTCGCTCGGCGATTTACCAACAAGACCTGCGCCGCTATCACAGCCACCGGGTTAAGTCCAGAGTCTTCCAGGAAGGTGATCTGGTGCTCCGGCTCATCCAAGATCAAACAGATGCACACAAGTTATCCCCGCCTTGGGAAGGGCCCTTTGTGGTCAGCAAGAACTTGCACAACGGGTCATACTACCTTATCGATGTTCGGGAGCACAAAGATTCACGTAAGTCGGAGGAAGAGACCCGTCGGCCGTGGAACATAGCTCAGCTTCGGCCTTATTACACTTGAGCCACCGGCTCTCATAATGTACATATTTCTATAGCCATGTATATATTATGATAAATAATAAAGCAGGACCTCTGTCCTTTTCTCCTCCAAAGGTAAATGTGTTATTTCCATTACAACATTACATGGTCACTTGGAGGTGGATCCGGCTTATGATCGCATTCGAATCTAGCCATTAACAATATGGTCACTTGGGGGCTTCCTGTTCAAACATAGGTCGTATTTGAACCAAAGAGAACATAGCTGTCGATACCCACTTGATTGGCAAATTGCCGAGCTCATTGGGGAGTTTTTTGATCATATTTGAATCATAGCTCAACCCCCTTTTGGGAACCGATGTGGATCATATTCGAATCAGCGTCGTTAAACAACTCTTAAGGTCATTTGGGGGCTTCCTGTTCAAACATGGGCCGTATTCGAACCTAAGAGAACATAGCTGTCGGTACCCTCTTGATAGGCAACGCCAAAGCCACTGGGGGCTATATGATCGCATTCGAATCTTAGCTTAACCCCTTTGGGACGGTTCTCTGGTCGTATTCGAACCAGAAGCCCCTAAGTTTTGATCTTTTGGTTTGCAACAAGTTCTTTTGATCATATCAACAGCGTGCAAGGGCGGTTCTTACTCCGCCGGCTTAACTTTGATTAACAATGTTGATAACACACAATAAGCATTATCGATGCTGGTGAACCGGAGTTGAATCCTCAACCTCATTATTTGGGTTGCGTAAACCAGAAGTATACTTGAAGGCTTGCAGGTATGCTATTATGGTTACCTCGAGGATATAATTGAGAGCCGGTCTTTCAGACTTTGGTTCATATTCCGGGTTATATGTAAAATATATGGCTCTCAGTGCGGAAAGCCGCGTAGAGACTTGTGATTTGTTTTCTATGCAGGACAAGGAAAGACAGTTCTTTAAACTTAAGGAAAGTAAATGATCGAACATAACCCGGAGGAATATAAAAGAGCAGCTTCAACGGAGTTAAGCACTCTACACGTGCACGAGGGCACGACAAAAATTAAGTGTTTGTCCTACTCTATTACAGGACTCCCCGAGTCCAAAAGGTGAGGCATTGTTTTTAAGGTGTAACCATGAGCCGCCTAAGAAATCAAGGTGCTTGTTGGGTTGAAGCTCCCGGCTCATCCCTCTCCGCTCCTCCGGCTGTTTCCATGACCTGGAAGGTTGATGATTTCCAGTCAATGCCGCTCAAAGCTTCAAATTGAGCCTCATCATCAATTAACCCGGCCGGGTCAACTTCTGGGGCGAAGGTATGCTTACGAGTCGGAGGGATCAGGCTGACTGCTTCATAGCATGGAGTTGGAATCCTCTGATTCTCCGCGTCATAGCCCGGCTGATACTTGGTAAGTTCTGTGTCATTCCCAATCAAGGTGGCCACCGGGCGCACACTCTTCACACAGGCGGCGAAGTCTTTCTGGTCAAAGGGGGTACCGTCTTCCTTCAGGCTGGGGTATCCAAGAGCGATGTCAGCCGGGTCTAGCTCCGGTAGAAACGCCTTGGCCCGGCTCAGAGCAGCTATAACTCCGGCTCTTGCAGAAGCCCGTCTCAGCTCTTGGAAGCGTTGAGGAAGTACGGCAAGCCGCCTGAGTACGTCTGCCAGGTGAGTGGGAACCTCATTGGACAGAGCCACAACGGCTAAAGCACGCTGTGACCCGGTGTAGAGTTGCTCCACCAAGGTGTAAACAGCCTTCAGCTTGGTCAGCATGTTCTGATTGAGATTGGAGCTTCTGGGACCTGTATAACAAAGTCAGGTGAGCTGATGGTAACGGTGGGATTTATGAGACATGAATAAGGTAAACTTATTTAAAGCTTACAGAATAACTTACCGAAGATTGCGGAGACCATCTGCGATACATGGCGTTTTAAGCCGGAGAGTTCGGCGGTTCTTTCAGTAAGAGCAGCCTCCGCTTGTTCGGCCCGGCTGAGCAAGGCAGTCTTCTCATCGGCCCAGGCTTTTCTTTCGGTTTCAATTTTTTCTTCAGTTTTTCTTGTGCAGAGACACTGAACTCAAATTTGGCATTTGCCTTCTGGGTCTCATTTTCCTGAGTCTTCAGGCGGGTCTTCAGATCAGAGATTTCCGACTCAAGTTTGTTACAGGCAGCCTGTACAAGTTCCGGGTTACAGTTTGAGTGATTATCATGCAACATTAAAGTCCCAAGCACTTTGCAAGCAAAGACACTTGGCACTTGGGGGCTAATGTAGGCTGAGAAGCTTTATTTACAGTGCCGGTTCATGAAAATTAGTCCCAAGCACTTTGCAGGCAAAGGTGCTTGGCACTTGGGGGCTAATGGGCAAAGTTGCTCAAGTACTTGATTAAAACATAAGGTAAAAGACCGGTTCACCTAGGCTGTTTAACCTGGCCCTTGAAGTGTCACCAGGTAAGCCGGTATTAAGTCTACAACATATTCTATCATAAGTAATAGACTTGGGGGCTAGCATGGTAAGGATGACTATGGAGTAAACAAGGGAATTATACCTCAGATTTTTGCTGTATCTGCTTCACCATATCAATTTCCAGGTCCCGGTTGTTGTGCACTTGACCAATATAACCAGCAACAATGTCTCCAATGCTCAAGTTAGCATAGTCAATGATATCCAGTCTGGCCCTGCGGCGCTCCAGCAGTTCTTCTTTAGCAGAGCATCTAGCCAGCACAGTGGGTCTTCCCGGCTCAACATATTCGGTCCGGGTAATCACCACATCCGGGTCATCGGCCGGTTGAGCCGAGCTGGGAATCTCCGGGTTGTCAGAACCCTCCATGGCTTGTTCTTTAGTTGGAGCGGTGATTTCTGGAGCTGGTGCAGACGGCGGCTTAGAAGCAGAGGCGTTGGGTTCAGTCAAGACCGGTTCTTCGACCGGGTTACTTTTCTTTGCCCTCTTGCTGAGTTTTGCTTGTGCGCTGAAAGTCAAAAGGTTAGTGCAAAAACATGGGTAAGATAAGCACAAAATAAGCTGATCATCATTACCCGGGTGCGGTCTTGAAAGCCGGCAAGTTAGATTGCATGGAGTCCCCGGAGGAAGGTGAAGTTTCCTGATAATTTGAATCAGAAGAATTGAGTGGTTGGCGAGTGACGCCCGCCAAAGGATGAAAAGGATATAAGTTGGAGATAACCTCGGTCCGGTGCTTCCTTGATGCTTCAGGTAAGCTGGAGGAGAGGTCTGCTTCCTTGTTGGTCCGGGTTTGCCTCCGGCTCTCATGAATCTGTCGCTTCAAAAGAAATTGAGGATCTTGATAAGCTAAAGGATGTGAAAATCTTACTTTCCGGGTTACTCTTCGGACTTTCAGCCTTGGCAAGGGCTCCGAGTCGGAGGAAAGTATAGTTACCTCTTCAATCACCGGGTTACTCGCTCCGGTATCATCCTGCTGATAATCAGTGTCAATAAGGTGGTTAAAAACAGGCAAAAGAACCAAAGAAGAGCCTAAAGAATCAAGGGCTACCTCTGACTCGGAGGTGTCATCCAACTGAAGCAGGTCTGAGGCGCTAGGCTTACTCCCCTTCTTGCGGGGAGCGGCTCTCCTGGCGGCTTTTTTGACCTTCCTGGCTTTTTTAGCAGCCTCATGGTCATACCTGACCTTCCAGAACTTACCATTGGCCTGAAAAATACAACAAAGGTTTCTTGAAGTTAGAGATGAAAATTGTTAAAATAGAAAGTAAGGTGCTCAGATCAGTAGCTTACCGCCGGAGCCGGGTTAGCTTTGCAGAAGGGACTTAAGCCTGTCCTCCCGCAGTCTGCTAAGCTCTCGTTTAGAAGGGACTTGGTCATGTCATCAACGACATCCTCAGGTAAGTCGTTGGGGCTGTGCCGAAGAGGATCATCCTTCCGGCCCGTGTAATCACACATTAAGCCGGGGCAGCGGCTTAGAGGAATCACCCCCCAAGCAATCCAGACCCGGACCAGATCAACGCCGTTAAGGCCGTTTCCCAGAAGAGCTTTAATCTTGTTGATGGTGGGGATAAGTGGTTGACGTTCAGCTTGAGATAATTTGTCTGGTAGGGGGTGATTTGACTCCAGACGCAGGGCGTGAAAGCCGGGCAGGGGGTTCTCATCAGCCGGAGAAATATCCTGGCAGTAGAACCATGTCTGGTTCCAGTCCTTTGGGTGGCTTGGCGGTTCAGCATAAGGAAAGAGGCAATCTCTCCGTCGTTGGATTGAAATTCCGCCAAGTTCCAAGCTAGGCCCGTTGGCACACTCGTTCTGGCAGTTCAGATAAAACGGCTCCCTAAAGAGCAGTAGGCTGGGCTCTTCTCCAAGGTACACCTCACAGAACACTTGGAAGTTACAAATGTTCGACACGGAATTGGGTCCAATGTCTTGAGGTCGCAGATCGAAAAAATGCAGAACATCTCTGAAGAATTTGGGCCGGGAGGTGCGAAACCCCGGCTCATGTGATCAGCAAATATAACAACATCTCCGTCTTTCGGTCGAGGTCTCTCTTCGGACGGGTCAGGGGCACGATAAGACATGACCTCCTTCTTAGGCAGGTAACCCGTTTTCACGAAGTCATCTAAGGTATTATCAGTAACGCTGGATCTCACCCAGTTGCACGTAATGGGCGCCTTGGGAGCCTTGGGTGGCATTGTGAAAGACGGAAGCCTATGACAAAAGAAAATTTCCGGTTCAAATTTAAGCCGGAGGGAAATTTCAGTTCAGTATTCAAGAAGGCGGCTTATGAAAGGGCCTAATGATATATGACTAATTGTGTCAGGTTATTTAAGCCGCCGTGGGTATTATAAGCAGTTTAAGTTATTTAGCTCTATTATGAGTAAGCCGGAAATTTCACAAAGCATTGTTTCTTCTAAGCCGGCGGTATGAGCCGCCAGGGCTAACAGATGCAGTTTTTGTCTAAGTGTTGCATAAACAAGTTTCACAGGTTGCAGGGATTATTTTGGATCAAACGATCGTCCAGAAAGGAAAAATTTCTAGACCTAGAAAGCTGATATAGAGAAGTTCATAAGCTCAGTACGAGGTCTTTTTGCGGACAAAAGGGATCTACTAGCATAAAAATGGGTGAGAAACTACTACCGCAGGGAGTCTGTACCGTTTTGGATCAAAAAGAACCTCAGTGGCGGAACTGTGAAGAACTGAGATGAACTACGAAGAACACGAAGAAAGCTTGGAACCCTAATGCGGATCTGACATCTGAGAAGAAGAAGACTTACGGTTGCAGATTCACTGCGGAGAGTCGCCGCCGTTCTCTGGACCAACTCAGGTTGATGCAGCTGCCGAGGCTGAGGAAGACGAGAGGCGCGGCGGCGGCGGTGGAGCTCGGGCTCTGGAACGTCAGAGGAGGAAGACGATGGAGGAGAAGAGTGACGAAGGCTTATGGGCCGGGCCTATTTATAAGGGACGGCTGGTAAATGGGCGCGAGAAACGAGGAGGCCGAAGACGTGATTATTTTGCCGCAGAAACGCCTCGATTTTCGGGATGGTCATTAAAGATAAGATCCGTTGGGATATGACAGAATAAAAAATGAATTTAATGGAAGATGACGTCATGGCGGGTTACCAGGAATCCAGAAGATGACGTCACGGCGGGTTATAACCTTCGCACAAGCAGAAGCCGGAAGATTTTCTCTTAAAGGGATTGAAGATTGACATGAACCGGTTCAAATCAATCTGGGGCCTAATGTTGAGGATATAACCATTAGAGTCACCCGCCCAGGAGGGGCCGGGTTACGTCATAATGATCATCACGTGAAGCCCAGTACCAGGCTGGACATGGCGGATCAGTAATGGGCTTAAGACCCGGAGGCGGCTTAAGGCCCGTAGTGATAAACCGCCGTTATGGCAAGACTTGTAATGTAAGGCAAGAGCAGTTAAGAGTCCGAGCCGGATACTGTTATAAGCCGGCCGGGACTCTGAGAGCCGCTGGGCGTCAACCTCTCTATATAAAGGGACGACCCGGCGGTGGTTCAGGACGAGAGAGAATAGATCGATAGCCAGGCATAGCGATTAAGCTCCCTGGTCATCGAAACTCTAAGTAATACCATCTCAACTGGACGTAGGCTTTTACCTTGACCGTAAGGGGCTGAACCAGTATAATCCTCGTGTTACTTGTCCCGTTTAACCCCTTTAAGCTTCCTAGCTATGATGGCTCCATGACTAAGTCCTTGCATGAGGACATCTGCCGTGACAATTCCACGACACCAACCAAGATCACGATTAACCCATAGGAGAAAACAGATCTACTCAAACATCAAAGGATAGCCAAATATCATTGGGAAATAAATATATGGAGTTGAGCACCATGTTTAAGTAGAGATTATAGCGGGGAGAAGGGATGTTACACTGCTGCATAGAGGGGAGAAAGTTGGTGTTGACAGTAGCAAGATTGTTGATGTAGATATTTGTCATGATCCTTGCCCCGACGGCACTCCGGCGCCACCGGGAGAGAGGGGGAGAGAGCCCCCTCCTTCTTCTTCTTCCTTGGCCTCCCCCATAGATGGGAGGAGAGTTCCCCTCTGGTCCATGGCCTCCATGGCGGTGGATGGGCGGGAGCCCCCCGAGATTGGATCTCCCTCTCTGTTCTCTTCTGTTTCGCGTTCCTGTTTTCTGGCCATTCACCGTTTCTTAAATTCCCGGAGATCCGTAACTCCGATTGCGCTGAAACTTTTACACGTTTTTTCTTTCATAAATTATCTTTCTTGCTCCCCATGAAGGGCCCCAACCGACTTACGGTGAGGGCACAAGACACTTGGGCGCGCCAGGGGGTGCCCGGCGTGCCCTGGTGGCACTACAAAAAAAAGACACATCCGTGACATTTTGGGCCGAACGAATTTTTTTTCTGTCATACATATGACACTTCTATGACGATAATTGTGACAAAACCCGGTATCATCATAGATGTGGTGGGCTCCTACTTCTATGACAAAAAATCATGACAGAAAATGGGCTTTTCGTCCTGGGCGGGCCGGACACGCAGTTGCATGACATGGGCCGTCCATACGGAAAAAAACCGTGGTAGAAGCGAGGGGGAGGAAAATTTCAGGGAGTTCCCGGTTACGGTGGGAGGTCGGGGGCTCTAATTGAACCCGAGCGAGGCGTTGGGCTCTAACTGAACCCGAGCGATTGCACTGCAGGCTACGCGTTACTGAACCTGAGCGATCGATCGATGGCTGTTAACTGAACCCGATCGAGCAATTCCTTCGCTACTGCTTCTAATTGAAGCCGATCGATTGGTGCCTCTAGATGAACAGGACCCCGTGGTGTGGAGGGCTGGATGAACAGTAGACGGTGGAGGGGTGCCCGTGGATGGGTGGTTGAACAGGACCCCGTGGTGTGGAGGGCTGGATGAACAGTAGACGGTGGAGGGGTGCCCGTGGAGGGGTGGTTGAACAGGACCCCGTGGTGTGGAGGGCTGGATGAATAGTAGACGGTGGAGGGGTGGTTGAGCAGTAGCCGGTGGAGTAGCGCGCGGTGGAGGCTGGATGAACAGGAGCCCGTGGAGGCTGGAGGAGGTCGACGGTAGCCCGTGGAGGCTGGAGGAGGTCGACGGTGGAGATGAACAGTATCCCGTGGAGTCCCGTTTTGCGGTACGCCACACCCCTCCTCATCAACAGGACCCCCGTTTCGACCGTAGCGCTCCAACACAAGTCTGTTTCCTCCGTTTTGTGTTACGCCACACCCCTCCCGATCAACAGGACCCCCGTTTCGACCGTAGGAGGTCCGTTTCCTCCGTTTTGCGGTACGCCAGACCCCTCCCGATGAACAGGATCCCGTTGCGAACGTGGCCGGTCGAACACAAGGCCGTTTCCTCCGTTTTGCGGTACGCCAGGCCTCGTTTCCATCGCCTGTTCTGTCCAAGCCCTCCCGATGAACACGACCACGCATTCCGTTCCGACCCAGCCGGTTGGCTCCCACACGTTCTGTTGCCTCCCGATGAACACAACGCATTCTGTTGCCTCCCCATGAACACGATGCATTTCGTTGCCTCCCCATGAACACGACGACGACGCTGTTTCTCTGTTCTGACCCAGCCATGTACACGAGCCCTGGCCGTACGTATGCGCGAGTAGGCGTTCGAGACCCTGCCCGTATGTACGTACGTGGCCGTATTTTCTTTCTTGCACCCTGGCCGCTGTACGTACGTGTACATGCTACATGTGCGCCTCTACTATGACACGTACGCGCCTCTACTACGACACGTGCGCGCCTCTACATCGACCAGTATATATGTACGTACACGTTCGCGACCAGAATGACAACGCTACGTATGCTTCGACTAGGTGGGTCCCGACTGTCAGGCACTTCCTTGCCTGCGAAGATGTAGCTGGTGGGTCCCAGCAGTCAGGGGGCGAATCATTTTTTTTGCCCGGACGCACCTCCTTGCGTGCGAAGGTGTAGCTGCTGGGTCCCAGCAGTCAGGGGGAATCGTTTTGTTTTTTTTGCCCGGACGCACTTCCTTGCGTGCGAAGATGTAGCTGGTGGGTCCCAGCAGTCAGGGGGCGAATCGTTTTTTTGGACGCACTTCCTTGTGTGCGAAGATGTAGCTGGTGGGTCCCAGCAGTCATGGGGAAATGTTTTTTTCGTGAAACGGTGGCCCGTCCGGTGGGTCCCCGCTGTCAGGTGGAGGAATAATTATTTTGCGCGTAATAAGGAGGCTCTTCCTTGCTGCGGCCGTGGACCCAGCTGTCAGCCTCTCCATGTACAGTCCACGTCCGATGGAAGCCATTCCTTGACCACGTTGACCACGCCGTGCTGAGAGCACCAGGGCGGTGGACGACGGCGAGGCCTAGGAAGGGGACGACGCGGCAGTGGATGCCCACGCGTAGAGGAGTATGAGGGTTCACTCGTTCGGCTGCGGTGTGAGGCTGCCGTCGCCGCAGAATAACAGGGGGTGTGGGTGCGTAGAGGGATGGCCTGGCCAGTGGTGGGAGTAGTAGGGGGCGGTGAGGCCTCCGCGGCATCACAGCCGGCCACGGGCGGCAGGAGCAGGCGGCACGACCGGTGCTGCTTTGGGCGGCTGGAGCAAGAAGACCAGAGGTTGAAGAAGCACTACGGCCATTGGATGGACATCGTACGGTCACTGGAGCTAGAATCGTTCATATATTGACTAAAGTTGACAAAGGCCTCCGTCCCAGTCAACTTAGTAGGCCCACAAGTCAGCCTCCCACCAAGGTGGGTCCCAGCTAGCAGGGGGTATTCATTTTTTTGTGCGTAATAAGGAGGCACTTCCGGTGGGTCCGAGCTGACAGCAGGGGGAACATTTTTTTCGCGAAATACGGTGGCCCATCTTGTGGGTCCCAGCAGTCAGGGGGAAACATTTTTTTCGCGAAATACTAGTGGCCCGTCCGGTGGGTCCCTGCTGTCAGGTGGGGGAATAATTATTTTCCGCGTAATAAGGAGGCACTTCCTTGCGGCTGCCGTGGACCCAGCTGTCAGCCTCTCCACGTACAATACTCTTCCGATGGAAGTTGGTCGTTGACCACAATGACCACGCCGCGCCGAGAGCACCACGGCGGTGGACGATGGCGAGGCCTAGGAAGGGGACGACGCGAAGCCGGGGAAGACGCGGCAGTGGAAGCCCGCGCGGAGAGGAGTACAAGGGTTCATCGGTTCGGCTGCGGTGTGAGGCTGTCGTCGCCGCAGAATAACAGGGGGTGTGGGTGAGTAGAGGGATGCCCTGGCCAGCGGTGGGAGTAGTAGTGGGTGCTGAGGCCTGCGCGGCAGCACAGCCGGCCACGGGAGGCGGGAGTAGGCGGTCCCGCCGGCGCTGCTTTGGCGGCCGGAGCAAGAAGATCAGAGATTGAAAAAACACGACGGCCGTTGGATTGACATCCAACGGTTACGTCTGCTAGAATCGTTTGTTGACGTATATAATAACTAAAAAAATCTTGCATACGCGTCAACTAAACAGGCCCACAAGTCAGACCACTCCCTCTTTTTTTTAATAATTTATATATAGCTCATGACAACTTCTTATGCAATTTATTGCAGTCGTTTTTTTTGGTTGGCCAGGGCCAATTTCGCATATTTCTGTGGGTTCCAAACTATTTTTAATACCGAAATGTCGAGCCAGATTTAAAGTACTTTGAAGATATATTTAAATTAGGTTAATGCCTCGTGAAATAGGAATCTGAAAATGTGAAAAAATTCAGAAATTATAAAGTAATTGGCAATTTGTCATCTGTTTTTATATTTACAACCCATTTCATATTACTTTCAAGATATGCAGGCGTCTTGAAAGAGTTGCAGCCCAATAGGGCGTAGAAAAACAAGTAGGCCTGGATTGGGTATTCTTCAGAAAAAATAAACTGGGCTCATTTTCACAAAGAAAAAATAGCTGGACTGGTCACATGGTGAACATAAAATATAAGCCTGGGCTAGACGGGCCACAGCCCAGTTCAAACCCTGCTCCGTCTCAACAATACCAAACAAAAAAATACTGCTCGAGTAGCTACGTCCCAGGTGTCAGCTGATCTTGTGCTGTTCTCTTGTCTATTGACTATATACGCTCACAATGTCGTGGGTCCCAGATGTCAGGAAAACACTAGGAGGAAGCATTTTATTTTTCCATATGCTGACATGGTCGGCCCCTACTGTCATCCTCTCCACGTACTTCTGCCGATTCCTGTTGTTTGTTGACCATGTTGACAACGCAAGAGGGCGGCGCCGCGGCGAGCGCACCAAAGCGCGCGGAGGACGTCGGCATTAACGATTTAGGAGACGGTGGGGCGGCAATGCGTGCGCTAAGGCGCAGCCAGCCGTGGGAGGCGGAAGCAGGCGGCCCCGCCGGCGCAGGTTTGGTTTTGGCGGCTGGAGGAAGACAGGACTGAAGAAACACGACAGACTATAAAAGCAGCAGGAGTACTTAACAACCTTAACTGAAACCAGCAGGGGCACTTAACAACCAAAGCTGAAAGCAACATGGTCAATAAACAGGATATTCGCTTTAGAGCCATGGAAAAGCATGAACATAATCTTCTGTCCTATTCTCCAAGATGGACGGGCCTTCATTATTTGAGACCACCCATGAATAAGTATCTTTTCACCTCCAAGGGGAATTGAGTAGGTCGACATAAACATCATGTTGTGACCAAGCGCAAGTCTGACCCGACCATGGTCAGGCATCTGTATAGGAATAATAGAACTCGGCAGTTCCTGTTTCAAGAAGATCACAGCTGTAAAACTGTGTATAAGCAATAGTTTATGAACAACATATATAACAGAAAACAGCTCGTACCATAAGTTTCTCGACACAGTTGGACCTGTTCAACGAGTGCAGCAGTGGCACACATATCCCACGTGGCCTTCCACCATTGAAACGCCCCACAAGGACCTCAAGACGATCAATAAAGTGTAGGAACTTGTGGATGTCGATCCAGTCAACTTCAATGCCATTAGTAACAGCCGAGTTATTACAGAGTAACAAACGAGCAGACTGCTTAACTCTGAAAAAACCTACACGTGCCACCAATTATAAGAAAATATTAGTTAGAAGTAGCATCTTCGTGAGAGATTCGTTGCTACTTCTAAAGTTAAATTGTGATTAGTTAGACAGAATAGGTGGATTAAGAAGTAATCGAGGCAACAAGCAAAAACCAGATACAAAACTAACATGGATGAACAATTGGAGCAACGTCGGGGTGGAAGATCGCAGTGAAGATGAGACCAGGTTCTGCTATTTCCATCAACATTCGTGCGCCAACTTTCAATCTGTAACACTTGAGAAAGTTTATCCAAGTTCGGCCATAAAAAGCAGCGATCTTCTTGGTTCATGAACCCACCATGGCTTGTCTTCACTGTGACCATTAAACTAGTGTATTCAGTTATGGCAAGGCTGAGCATCTTGAGTACATGTGTTCTGGCAGAGCAAATAATACACTGCAGGAAAAATAATATGAGAACAGAGCATGTTAAAAAAAACCCACCCTCCCGGATAGAAAAGAGGATTCTAGGAACATACTGTGCGCGTTTCAAAATGCTGTGTTAGGATGAGAAGGAACAAGTGTGGCGTCTCGCCGAGGGCGCAGAAACCTGTAGGGTCCTCGCACTTTGGGCACTGCAAATGAAACACACTAGATTCAGTAGGAAGAAAAATGCATCAACGGCGGCGGCTGCCATCCTAGGATTACCTGCGACCAAGGGACTTGGATTTATCGGGGATGGATGAAGAATTCGTACCTGGTTCTCCATGAGAAAACCCTATGCAATCGCCGAGAGGGGGTTTTCTCTGAACAAGCAGACGAGGGAGAAGGGGATTCAGGCCTAGTGGAATATTGTCGCTTCGTCCGTCCAGCTTACTGCTAAAGCTGGAAAGGGGGGGTTGTGATTTGACGGCTCATTGGGCATTACTGCGGCGCTACGACCGGGGCGTGTCTACCGTGAAGTTGTGCACTCTAATTTGTGCATATGGCACGTGGACCCCGTTGCCGGTTGCCCCACATATCAGTGAAAGGAAGTAGAAAGACAGGAGTAACTAGTTACACATAAATATATTTTTTGACAGAGAGATACTCCCTCTGTAAAGAAATATACAAATCTTTTATATCACAGGCTCACCTTGCCGAGAAATATACTCCCTTTGCAACGCACGGGCATTATGGGGTTCAGCTTTTTTTATGGGGGTTCAGCTGAGAATATAATACTCAGATAGGCTCACGGTTCTGGACTTTGGGCCGCAGGCCGACCCTGCATGTTTGGGGGCCCATGTGTTCTACCTCAGCGCTTTTCATATTGCAAGCGATCGGTACGGCGCTGGTTTTAGATGCTGTCGCAAGGCGAATACACAAAATTGAATAAAGCACGGCAGCTGTTGGAATGAAATCGAACGACAGTTCCTAACCAGCAATCAGAGTTGCAATTCTATCAACGATATACCATGTGATAAATAATACTGTCGTACTACTTATACACACAGGACACTTGTTTCACCATGCCAGATTATTACATCAAAATCTCTCGGAGGATAGATCAGTTCGGCAGTTGCGTGCTGCTACTGAAGAATTTCAAAGTTGATTTGGACCAGCTCTCCTTGCCGAGAAAGTTCGATTTTGACATCATCCCCTACCGCAAGATATGATTTAGATTTGAACCTTGACCATCCTTTAGCATCAATCATCATGCGACCATCCTTTGTACTTACGGTATATTGAGCAGGTTCATTCACACCAAGGCTGCGCATGGTAAGAGAAACTTGGCCGCGGTCGCCCGGATTGTTGAACGACTCCCTCGTTGCTCTAGGAATTCTCTGTTTGCAAACAAGAAGACATACCCAAACAGTTAGATCAACACAGTGAATCATGTGAAACAACATGGAAAGAAAAAAGAACGAAGCACTTGGGCGGCCAATGCTTACCAAGAAGGTGGACATGTCGGTTTTTGTAAGGACTTTGGTATATGAAGTGCGAACTGCAGCCCAGTCTGTTGCCGGTGCAACTGCACGGGCCGGAGCAGATGCAAGTGCAAGTGTTGGTGCAGGTGCCGAAGCCGCTGCTGCTGCCGGAGATGGTGCTCCTTGTAGAGCTGGTGCCGGTGTCGGAGCAGGTGCCGGTGTCGATGCCCGATCCTCCGGTAGATCAGACTGATCCGCTGACGCGGTCGGTGCCCAATCCTCAGCTGGATCAGACTGAGCTGCTGCCGCTGTCAGTGCTAGAGCAACTGCCGGTGCTCGATCTGTGCGAGACAGCGGCGATCGTGTCTGGTCTGCTATGATCAGCTTTCTAACTTGACTAGGATCCGTGACCGTGATCCAGTTTTTTTCTTCATTTCTTTTAAACGCGAGAAGGACTAATTGTGGCGTTTTTGTTAAACCAAACTGCAGTTCATCATAGGGATTCAGCTTGTACTCAGACAACAGACTGATCCAATTTTTTCCAGTAATATAAGTGATGGACAGTGCCTTCGTTACTGACACGACATAAGAAGTGAAACCTGCAAAAATAGCCATCGTAGAGCAAACCAAACGGTTTATTCTGTGATGAATGTCACATGGCAAAACCTGCATCGTAAAATTGCAGGAAAAGAAAGAAAACATGACATTAAATCAATAAGATTTAGACAGTAAATCAATAAGATTTACTTGATGTGACACGAGTGAATCCTTACCAGGAAATCACTATGTTGAAGTACTAAACAGAAGATTGATCGTCCAACTACGCGTGGCATGCAGGGGCCCCGCCTACTCCCACAAGCAGGACAGTCCAAAGGTCGTGACAAATCGTATGGACCGAACATCCATGGGACTGGAAATCCTGGTGGGTGCGATAAACCCTGCAATGCATACAGATATTGGAGTGTAACCATAATTGATAAACCGTCCTCACAAAAAATATGATCTGGATACTTCAAAATATACAGACTGAATTGAGTGGACAGACATTAACATAGACATTACATAGACCGTTCACACACCAAAAGCGGCAGTACTAATAAACAATACAGGGTTCACAAACACAAATCAAGTACTGAACAATAGTACTTACTACAGACAAGCAAAGTTGCACTAACTAAACTCTGCAGACTATTTCTTGCCACCGACCTACGGGATGAACCCCGCATAACTGACTAGGCCATGGACTTCGTGTGAGATGTCTACATGCACCATCACCATCTTGTCAACCTTGGAGAACCTAACAGAGTGGTCTTTCCACTCATAAACATGATGATGAAGACAGGCCGCATCAGATTTGTTGGGAAGCTTTACAAGAACCACACCCTTCGTAATCGAAGGCACAGCCAGGAAATTGTTGTGGTCAAGTACAGCCTCGAGAACACGCCTGACAACAATGCTACAGGAAAACACTAGTTCAGGACACGTGGCGACAAGGACACAGCAGCTGGATAGTTCAGCAGTAGAACTCATCATCAGGTCTTCCAGTTCACACGGCATGACTTTGAGAACTTCATCTCCACCGCGGACCTGGTTCTAATTCAAACAGAAACCATATTTTATTACTACCTCCGTTCAGAAATATAAGATGATTTTCGATATTATACTCCATATATGACTACATATACGCACAGAAATGAGTGAACAAAGACACTAGAACATGTCTTCAAAGGCATGAGAGCAGAGGGATTACATGCAATATCCATAACACAAGTTACTGAGGCAAATATACCCTCTTAAAAGGTAGCATTGATGTTCATAAAGTACTCCCTCCGTCCCAAAATTCTTGTCTTAGATTTGTCTAGATACGGATGTATCAAGTCACATTTTAGTATTAGATACATCCGTATCTAGACAAATCTAAGACAAGAAATTTGGGACAGAGGGAGTAGTTGAAAGTAATCTATAAGAAATCAGTGTCAACCTCTCGCATGTTTTGGTCAAAAGAGGAATTTAGAACCGTCATTTGGCACACTAAAATCACATGCAAGATCACCCAGAAAGTTGTACTACCAGTACTAGTACTGCGTGTTAGATGAAAAAACACGATCAAGATCGAGAAAAAGATCGTCAACAAGAGACATTACCTGGACTTGCTTAATGAGGGATCCCGGAGAGGGGGGCTTGGACAGGGCGATGGCTTTGAGCTTGTCTGCGGTAGTCTCGGCGGGGTGCTTGCGCTTCTTCGTACCATGAGCCTCGACGGTTTTGGCCAGAGCCATAGACATCACGTCGGCCGGTGCTCCGGCGTCCATCCAAGAGAGGAAGCTGAGAGAGAAGAGTGAAAGGAGGAACGAGATGAGGGAGAAGCGAAGCGAGTGGGGGTTTTCTTCAAGAGAGGAAGCTGAGAGAGAAGAGTGAAATGATGGTTGCTTCGTCCGTCCAACTTACTGCTGGAAAGGAGGGGGTTTTGTGATTTGACGGCTCATTGGGCATTACTGCGGCGGTTCGATCGGGGTAGTCTACCGTCACTCTACTACGGAGTAATTTAGTGCATGGCTGGTGGACCCAGGTGCTGGCTGTCCCACACGTCGGCGAAAGTGAGTAATTTAGTGCATGGCTGGAGGAGGATCCGCACGGTAGAGCGTGTCCACTGTTTTTCTGAAGAAAAAAATGATTACAGCAAGCGTTTCCACTCTTACGACGGAGGAGTGCGAAACACGGCAGCCACTTGAACATACACAGTGCTCCTACTACTAGGCATGTGCAGTGGTTCATACGTCAGTACTACACAATCTTGTTGCTAGTGTAGTAAGATATGAGGATAACAAATGATGTTGTGCGCATGTCAACTACTCCTATATGTAACATAGTACCGCTTTTTCGACTGTCCGGTCGAGAATGAACGGTGAGATCAATGTTAACAGAACTAGGTCCACAGCGCACGGAGAGTACGGTGCTACAGTACTCCACGAAACATGAACCATATGAAGCACGAATAGTGTTAGGCAGGGTGTATGAAGGGTGCACGGGATGGGAGCAAAAGTTCCCTTCTCGACCCACTTTTGGGTGTTTGGCAGAGTGCATGAAGGGTGCATGAGTCCACACTAGTAGGTTGACAAAAATACACGAAGAGGAAACAACTATATTGAGATGAGAATGCAACCAAACACACCCACACGCTTTGTGCTACAGTGACTGATCTGCACCGTCTGAGTTTGATCCAACGGTCATGTTGCGCCGAGACATGGACATGCCCATGCAGAGGGCGCCTAAACACCACCGAAGTCCCTCTGCTTCTCGAGGCGCACGACGTTGGTGATGCAGGGTGCAACCGCCCGCAGAGCCCGCTCCCGGTCGACGGGAGCCAGCTCGTCAAAGACGGCGTCCAATGGCACGAATGGATTCCGGTGACGGAGCCCTGAAAGGATTCGCCCGGCAACGGCGACGGCAGCCCGCAACCCCTCCTTGTCCAGCTCAGCCCCCACCATCGCGCGGAGACGGCTCAGCTCCTCGGAGATATAGGTGAAGAAGGAGACCAGGTCAGGAAGCCGCAGCTCGTTGAAGTCGACCGGGTGGTCGAACGGGTTTAGCCCGACGGCCGGCATCGTCGCGCTGGCACGACGGTAGGCATCGCGCAGCCGCAACACGTGCGTGGCAACTTGGTTCACCAAGTGGCTGAGGCGATCCTGGACCTCGTCACGATCGGCCCGCTCGCGCTCCAGCCGGCTCCCCTGACGGCCTATCGTATCTCCCGCTTTCTGCAGCAACGCCGCCGACGCCTCGAGCATCTTTGTGGTGGACGCCTGCCGCTTTTGAAGCTCCGTGAACTCCCGCACATAACGGAGGAGCATGGCACTCCTCTCCTCCTTGAGCTCACGGAGCTCCACGTCCTTGGCCCTGAGCTCCGCATCCTTGACATGGAGCTCCTGTGTCAGGCGCCTCACCTCGGACTCCGTGATCTGCTGCGCCGCCATGGCACCAGGTAGAAGCAATGGGGAGAGGAAGCAAAGGGGGCGAAACGGCTGAAAGGCAATGCAATCTACGGGAAGGCGGAGGGAGCGGGGAATCTTTTGGTTTTCACCACGGTAAAACACCAGTCGACGACTTCTCACATCAGGGAGCAGTGGGTTTTTACAGGCGGAGTCATCGTGACTAATTGCTGCCGCGCCTGCTCCCGTCAATCAAAAAATTAAAAATCCTGCCGCGCCTGCTCCCGTCAATCAAAAAATTAAAAATCCTGCCGCACCCAAACACCAGAGCAACGCCGCGGTGGATATTTAAATTTACCTGCCGGCAAGTAGATAAAAAAGGGGTGAAAAAACAAATGTGGCGGCGGCCTAGCTAATCGGTCGAACTAGCCCAACTAGCTAGCCACCGTGCTTCACTGATGTACTCGGCGGGAAAGGTGGTCTTTCGTGATTTGACGACTCATTTACTTGCTTCGGCGCTACGACCGAGGAGGACCCAGAAAACGCGCGGTAGGGCGTCCCACGTCAGGAAGAATATATGCGTGCACCACCCGGGAGGACCCCGAAACCGCGCGGTAGGGTGTGCCACGTCTCGGCACGGAGGAAAAATGTGCGTGTAAAAATATACTGTATCAGACGTAGTACCTATGGTTCGACCTCGGGACCCAGCCAGTCGGTCGAAAACACCCCACTAGCCACACAGCTTCATCATGCAAACGTGGCACGGAGGATAGATGTGGTTAGCTCCGTCTCGACCAGCCACAACGTCTCTTGTTCTAGGCGATTCTTCTATTTTCCAAGCTTTTTTTAGTTGTAATAACACCACGGCAAGCTAGCGCCGCTCTTCGTGTGTGCCCGTGCAAAGGTTAGACGATGGAGAGAAGAGAGATTGAGATCGCAGACCTGGGACCCACCAGTAAGTGAGACAACGGTCATGCACGTGTTGACGAGGCACTCCCTCTACTCTACTCAACGCAAGTACTGTATAAAATCAAGTTATGGGACAAAGCCAACAACCGTTCGTTTTTTCAGGCTATCGACTTACGCTTTGTAGTCCAGGTTGCCAGTTCGAATCTCGTCTTTCAGATTTGTTAGTTTTAGGTCCAAATTTGATTAATGACAAGTGGGACCCCCGTGTGTTGTTCCGATATTTCAGTGTAGGATGGTTTTTTTGAACAAACACTTTGCGCGGTTAGACAAGTAACGGCACGAGTTACACGTATTTTGCAAGTTTACGAACAAAAATGACAGCGGCATAGAATATCACATCCACCCCGCAGCTTAGATACTATGGTGATACGAGTTTTTACACCGTTGGAAGTGAGATCCAATGGCTTGGGAGTAGTCTTTGTAATTATGCGCAATTTCCAAACTCTCCAAAGGTTTTTTTGCAAATAAAACATTCAGGCCTCGTGTGTGCCGCTGCATCTTCGATCCAACGGCTCCCCGGTGCTCATATTAGGTGCTCCCCGTAGCTTAATTACCCGCTACGGTGATATGAGCATCTAGGTCGTATGATCAGTGATCAGATGGCACATGCGTAGTACTTGTACTTTCTGCGCATTTCCCAAACTCTATCAGTCGTATATTGCAAAAACATTCAAACCTCCTACTGTGGGCCGTTAGATCTCAGTGAACTCGTATCACCATAGAATCTACGGTGCGGGAGCACCTCATACTCTCCCGTGCGAGAAAACATAAGGTGCTATCGCAGCTTGGATGCTACGGTGATACGAGCTTGGAGGTCGTTTGATCTGAGATCCAATGGCATCTGAGCAGTCTTTGTGCTTGTAAGCAGTGGCCGAACTCTTTTGGGGCTTTTCTGCAAAAAACCATTCGAACCACCGAGGAGGTGTTGGGTCACAAATCCAACGCCTCCGAAGAGCTTGTATCACCAAAGCATCTAAGGTGTGGTAGCACATGATATTCTTACATACAGGAGAATATGATGTCCTCCTTCATCTTAGATGCTACGGTGATACGAGCTTCGAGGTCGTTGGATATGGGATCAAAGGGCATCTAAGTAGTTTTTGTACAAATTGTGTGCAATTCTCAAACTCATCAAGGTTTCCTGCAAAAATATTAAGACACATCATGTGAGCTGCTATATCTCAGATCTACAAGCTCCAAGCAACTCGTATCGGCATATAGCATCTAAGGTATGGGGGCACATGATATTCTCCCGGGGAGGAGGGGTGGGGGTGCACAACCAATCGGTGGTTGGGAGGGTGGGGACAAATATAATCTAAACAACCCTAAACAGAGCTCCACAATTTTATCTAAGGTCGAGGGGTTGACCCCCGACAATCATAGCTCCGCCTAAACACAACATTTGCATGTACTGTAGTACTAGACTTAATATTCATGTTTCAGTTTCATGTTCATTTTAAATATTGAACTGAGGACCATGGATGTCTTACATTTTACTCCCTTCGTTCCTAAATATTAGTCTTTTTAGAGGCTTCAAATGGACTGGCACATACGGATGTATATAGACATATTTTAGAGTCTAGATTCACTCATTTTGCTCCGTATGTAGTCACTTGTTGAACTCTCTAAAAGACTAATATTTAGGAATAGAAGGAGTATTTTTGAATTCGTGTCATACATGCATGGTTTGGAAAAATAGATGCACTATACTTATTGGATTGTTGTTGTGTTCGTGCGTGTGTGTCTCTGTGTGTGTGTGTGTGTGGTCATATGCTTGATACATACAAAGTTTTCTCACCTCCATATTGTTCATCTTTTAAATTTGAATTTGCATTGGAAAACTTACTAGGGATACCATGAAATGTGAAATCCACGTTGAGATCACTATATCACAAACTCACTCTAATTCAACAACTCGTCATAAATCAATTACCACGTTGAGATTAGTATTTGCAAGGAAAATACGGGTATTGTAATACACATAGATTCGTTCGGCAATTTAAAAGGTTCCTTTCGTATTCTCGAATGGTAGGACCCAACGGCGTACCAGCCAGACCTTGGCTCGTGTTGATCCTAAAAAAACCGGGCTCGTGTCCTTCGGTGGCGTGCGTGGTACGCACATTAGGCAACCCCAACCAGTCGAGCCTCAGCGTTTCAAGTCGAAATATCTGGCGGCCAGAATTCCAGCCCTAGGAAATTCCCCTCATGTCCCCGGTCCATAATGACTACCGATGAACAACGGAGGGATGCTTTAGTAACTAGACAACGTTACCTACCGTGCCGAGCACGGTTCAATTCCCTCGGTCGCCGCTCGTCAAGGTCACCCGTCAACTGCATTGCCTAGTACTACTACTACTACACCAGGATGAGCACAGAATTGAGCCCGTTTGTTCGTGCCTAGTACTTGAGTTAATATATCAGGCAATGCACTGGTACGGAGGGATTATCCTTTTACTCTGCATATATAACTTGTCTGAAGTCTAACTAAGCAAAATGTTTGACCAAATCCTTTCTTAAGAAATACAACAGGACAGATGTACGGCTTGAAAATTTATTGCATGATGCAGGTTATGATATTGTTTCGAATCCTGGATCTTAAATTTCAGAAAATCCAAAAGTGAGCATAAATTCTTGAAACTAAGCATGGTCACGTGATATGGCACAAATATTACTTCGTAAGTTTTTTCTTCAATTTGAGACAAGCTGCTTATGACAAGTTGCACAAATGAAGAGCCAAGGTATTTTGGAACAAAGACCTGTCACGTTAAGGCGAACGCTTTCACTATTGAAACCGTGGGCGTTTACGTGCCGCCACGAGTCCCCGCTTCTCATCGGCAGGTGCCGTCCGAGCAAGCGTGTGAGTCGACGGGAGGCGTGCGAGCAGACCGCTGTGCAGGCTCACCGGGAGGCGAGCCCTTTGACCAGGCTCCGCCGCCCACCGTCGTCCCAACTGCTCCCACTTTTAATGTCGCCGGCGCCGCAGTTTAAAATCAACCCCGCACTACCCGGTATCGCTACAATCCTCTCTCTTCCTCTCCGATTCTCCTGTCGTCTACCTCCAACTAGCCTGACCTAAACGTACGCCATGCCGCATCACGATGGTCTGCCCTTAGTGTTCCAGTTTCCTGAGGAAGACACCCAGCCGGAGTCTCAAGAACATAAGGCGCTTTGGGACGAGCTTGAACTGGCCTTGCGGGAAGACGCCGCGCCTGTCCCCGCTCCCGTTCCGGCTCCCGTCGCCCCGACTGCGCCAGCGCCCATCCCCGTGGCATTGATGGGCTGGGAGCCGCACATTGTCGCCGAGCTTGATCCCACGGGGTTCCACGAGGTCCCCGCCGACTTTCACGCGCCCGTGCACCTGCCAGCGCATGCGCCTGCGCGTGCACTGACGCGCACGCCCGTGCCGGTGCCCGTGCACCTGCCAGCGCATGCGCCTGCGCGTGCACTGACGTGCGCGCCCGTGCCGGTGCCCGTGCACACGAATGTCTCCGCCGCGCCGTTGACAGCGCCTGTCCCCGCGCGGGTGCCAGTGCCCCCCTCAGCGGCATGGATGGCCGCCGTCGACCGCTTCCTTGCACCAACGCCAGTCGCCTCCTCCCGCCAGTTGACTCGCTCCGAAGTCCAGAACATTTTGGCCTTCCTTGAAGCTAGGCCAACGTCCAGGAGTACGCCAACAACGGCGCAAGACGCCGCCGTCGCCGTCGGTCAGTGGCCCGACGACACACAGAGCACGGCAGAGGAGCCGCTTCCCACCGCGAGACGCCCCCGCCGCCGCCGCGTAATCTAAATTTGCCATGAAAAACGTTCGGATTGCCATGCTTAAAATCCGAACGTTTATCATTTCCGTTTATTTTATATCGATCGTCGTATAATTTAAAGTCGGAGTCAGACTGAACGAAATGTATGGTTTGATCGATTGAATGTTCTGCTAGAGCCGTATCAAATTAAATATAAAACGTCATCAAGCCACATGTATTCCTTGTCATCCAACGACCTAGACTGCTTCAATGTCGAGCGCTCAACACGTTTAGCGTGCAGTTAATTTCATGCCAAAAATAGTGCTAATCACATGACAACACGCAAATAATATCCTAGTAGTTAATATCCGCATGCACTTAATATACTTCCAAATTAACGTGCATTGCACGTACACACTGACTAGTGCTGCTAGTACGTGAAACTGGTGCCGTGACTTGTGAACGCGTCCAGATATGGTCAACGGCAACATCGCCCGCGAGTTCTTCCTGTTTGCCCGTGCGTCTAAACGCAGAAGGGGAGGAGAGAGAGAGCACACATGGAACCCACCAGTAAGTGAAGGCGAATAGTACTAAAAATAATATTACATGTTATCCATTAATTAGGCTGTGGTAATATAAAAACATTATGTGAACAAAGGGGGTACAACAAACATTGCTATTCTACGTATGTTGCCTATTGACGTGCGGCTTGAAGGCCCGGTCGCATGTTCGATCCTCGTCCTTTATTTTTTAATTTGTATATGGGTCCAAATTTGTTTCATGACATGTGGGCCCCTCGGTGTGTAGTTTGTAGCACTTTAATTTGTGGGTCGAAATTTGTTCCATTCCAAGTGGACTATCGGTGTGTAGTTTTGTAGCTTATTTATAATAATTAAAGAGAACAACATAGTTTTTTCAATAATACCATGGTGCGACGTTGAAGGCGAGAAAGGACGTGCGAGAGAGCGATGACCGAGCCAGAGGGAAATCAACTAGGGGAGTTGCGTGGGTTGCAACGGTGTTTGGAGTAGTTGTGGGCCGAATGCTACGAAAATATAATCTAAACCGACCGGAATAAATGCCTACACAAATTAATCCAAGGTTGGAGTGCCCCTCGCAATGTAAATAGCTCCGGCTTTGCGAGGGATGGAGAGGTAGTAGCTTCAACGCGTGGAAGATACGGTGTGAGAAAGCGAGGTCAATCGAGAGACATATAGATAGAGAGACAAAGTGAGTGTGGTCCGACATTCATTGAACAAATATATATGCTCTGGAGAGATATTGTCCGATTGAGCTTTTTGGCAAGGGTGAGGGCTGTAAGATAGAGCTTGAGAGATGATCCAGTCACAGACGTGTAGATATATTTTGTGCGTGGGAGGAAGCAAGGTCAACCGATCACATAGGGTCGCCGTGCGATCGAAAGAGTGAGACGGGTTGGAGAGAGTGACCTAGATAGACGATGTGCGTGAGAGAGTATACAATGTGAATAGGTCGAATTGGGCTCAAACATGGTGATATATCGTTTTTGTCCGAGAAAGAGCGAGGTCAATCGAGACATACGGAGAGAGAGAGAGATTGAGTGAGCGTGGCCCACCATGAGGTCGAAAGAGTGGCGGCGGCTTGGATGGACTGACCTAGATAGACAATCTGCGTGAGAGAGTATAGAGTGTGTCGATCGAGGCCCGAACAGGGAGATATATCATTTGTGTGTGAAAGAAAACGAGGTTAAACGAGACTCAGATAAAGAGAGCGAGATTGAGCGAGTGTGGCCCGCCGTGCGGAAGAAAGAGTGAGACAGTCTCGAGGGAGTGACCTAGATATACAACGTGCGTGCGTGCGCACGAGAGGTTGGGGGGCTAGATAGGCAATGCATGTATTTAGCGCGAGAGGGTGAGAGGGAGAGGGGGGAGAGAGAGAGAGCTCGGCATGGGGTGCAATGGCGGGTGTGTGAGGTAAATACATTTGGTAACAGAGTGGAAAAAGGGGTTGTGTAGTTGAGAGACTTAGAGATCGAAACATGGAGAGAAAGAATGAACGTGTGTTGGAAACCGATAGCTTCCTAAGGTGGTTAGGAGAGGAAGATTGACCGATACAGGAAGTATGTAGCGTTTGTGCGGGGGGGGGGGGGCTAAAAACAACATTTGAATGTACATAGTACGAGACTTAATATCGATGTTTCAATTCGGTGTACATTGTAAGATTTGAACCGAGGACCAGGCATACGGGTAATTATTTCGAATTCGTGCCATACTAAGTTTCGAAAAGTTGACATTGACTCAGTTTGTTGTGCTATTTTGTAGGTCATATGTTTGAATCCATCCAAAAGTTTTCTCACTACCATGGTGTTCATCATATACATATGAATTTGTATTAAAAAAGTAGCGTGGATACAGTGAAATGCGAAATCCACGTTAGAATTGGAGATCGCTACGTGACACACACTCTAATTCAAATAACTAACTACGTGACACACACTCTAATTCAAATAACTAATTATGTGACACACACTCTAATCCACGTTAGCGTGGGTACCGTTTCGATTTTTTTTCAAATAACTCCTCATTAATTAATTTATAGTACTCCCTCTGTTCACTTTTATAAGACCTTGAAGACATTTCAGACAATGTGCAAAACAGTTCATTTTAAGTTGTCTGAAACGACTTACAAAAGTGAACGGATGGAGTATCTCGTTTCGAATGACTAATTATTGCAAGGAAAACACGGGCATGGTAATACATACAGATTCGTTTGCAAATGAAAGAAGATTCGTTTGCATTCTCAAATGTAGGCGCACCAGGCAGACCAGGGTCGTGTCGGGGTGGACGCTGCTTCGGTGCCTTAAAGGCAACTGCCTTTGGGTCACTGACATGTGGGCCAGCCACCTGTTGGGCCCACATGTCATGGACACAAAGGCAGGTGCCTTAAGGCACCGAAGCATAGTCCTGTCGGGGTGGTCGCGTGTGTCGGACGGACGCGTAGCACCCAGCCACCCACCCCCCTCCCCCCAAAAAAGGACGACGACAATATAAGTTCGCGCTTCCACGTTTCGGATTGAAATATCTGGCGGCCCCAATTCCAGCCCTGCAAAATCTCTCTTCTCCACCGTCCCCTTCCGCGCCCAGATTGCTCAAATCCCTAATTCGCCGCCAACCCTCGAATCGCCCCTCGTCTCGTCTCTTTCCCCACCGTTCCCCACCTCTGTGCCGGACGACGACGACGAAGACGACGGTCGCGCTTCACCACCGCACCGGAGCTACCTCATCTACGCCCTCGTCCACCGCACCGGGTGGTCCACCGACAACGTCGGCCGCCGCAACCGACGTGCCTCACAGACACCGAGTTCCACCGCATCAGGTGCGCTTCACCGACGCCGTCTCCCAGCTCACCGGGGCTACTTCACCGAGCACATCGTCGCACCTCCGCCCCCCGAGGCCGTTGGGGCTTCACCAACGGTCTCGTCCACCGCATCGTAGCGCTCCGCTGCCACTCAAGATCTGCATCCGTGCGCGGCCAGCCAACGCCAGCGCATCACCCTCAACGGCTCTGAAGTGACCCGCACTCTAGCTAGGCGAGCATGCCCAAACGCCGGCCCGAACTAGGTATCCACACATCACTCCCTTGTGCACTGTTCCGACGATGTTTGGATATCCTTTCACTGCTCTCTTAGCTTACACGCCTATGCAACTCTGACTTTAACTCTTATTTCTTCTGGAGATATCATCTGAAACAAGCAAATCCATTTTTTAGCGAAGCATGACGGCGCTACGGGATCTGGTACACATCCTGCACACCCGTATAACCTTGTAAGTATCTGTCCTCCGGTACAACATCAAGGTCGATTCCTCTTATTTGATCAACCATTCGCCGTGTCAAAAATGCAGAGGGGGATGCAAGGAGCACAAGGCCTGCACATCCAAGCAAGTGGTAACATGGACTTGTACATGGAACATCCCAAGCGCAAGCAGAGCTGCAGTGAGCCTGTACAACGAGCTAGCGTAAGTCCCTGCATTTCATTTAATTCGTACTGGCATTCGTGTATGATTTGTGTGCAGTGGCTGATCCACGAATTCAAGTTACCAGGGGCGAACATTTAACTTAAAAAATACGAAGGCACTTGCACTCCGGAAATCAACATAACTTGAGAAATGTGAAGCTACATGCACTTTGAAAACCAGCTAATGATCCAAAGTAGTTCAGATTATAAACACTAAATGATGCAAGCACCAAAAAACACAAAATGCAACATGGTGTACAAGGACTACAAACATGGTCTGTACCTGCTTGAATTATTCGTTCTCTGGCTGAAAATATCGAAGTGTAATTGCACGTATAACCAGTGCGCAAACTGCATATCAATATATCTATCCTGCACAAGTATGGCAATAGTTTCAAACAACAGATTAGAAAAGTATTTATGCTATGTTGTCATGATACGGGGACTTTCTGGTAGATGGCCTCGACGTTTCCTCAAGCTATGAAAATGCACTATAATTTGCTTGTCATCAATGCCTGCAAATCTCTGTCTCTCTCAACATAGTAGATCATCATTAGACACTAAATCCTTCAATGAGCTTGCAAAATGCTTGCATTAGATCCCTCATTAGACACTATATGTTCATCACCAGGAGCATGTAAAATGTTTGCATCAAATCCTTCATTAGCAGTCTGTTCATTAGACACTTCAGGCTCAAGAACAACATGAGCTTGTATGTTTGCACCGGAAACTTGATTAGATACATCAGATTCAGTCAGTTCAGTATTGATTGGGGGAGTTATAAAATAAGTAGAAATTGGTTTCATTTTCTCATAGATTCCCTACATACAAGCAGTTTTACAACACCGTCAGGTTTAACTATTGGCCAGAAATTGAAGAGTTGAATTAGATATAATCAGGGATGTGATGTACCTGCTCGTTGCGCATGCTACTCTTGCAAGCTGCGACTGTCCGTTTGCGCAAGCTCGATGCCATGCCCGTGCTGCCGCCGCTGCCTCCCACGCAGGCTACACCCAGGGTTGGATCTTCATCTTCTTGTCCTTCCGTTCGCTTGAAGCCCGGCGACCGCCCTCCAACGAGGGCGCGAGGAAGTGCTGTGTCGGTCTGTCCAGCGGCGGCTAGGTTAGGAGCGAACCAGACTGGAGGCTGGAGCGAATGAATTGGGATTTTTCCTGCTGTCGATCGATATGGGAGGCGCTCGTTTGGGCCGCGAGCCTGCTATAGGGCCTGCCTTGCACTTATGTTATTGGCCCATCCAAATTGAAACATTTTTCTTCATTTTTTACATTGCCTGCTCGTGCGTTGGGACGAACAAAACTAGCGTGGGCCAACCTGGACGACTCAAACTAGGTGCACACTTTCCAGCCACCTGAGGCGGCCGCCCATACCAGCCCCTATGGTGGCGTCGCCCCTTTTTGCGTGTATGATTGGATAGTGAAAAATATTCCAGTGGCGCTTTTGATTTACCCACAGAATGGTTGAATTGCTTGTTTCTATGAACTGAGTTCGCCAATAATGTGAAGGATGCCAGTCTTTTCATCCTATTGTAGATTGCTTAGATCTCGATATGCCAAAAGTAATCACATGAAATATACAGTAAAAGCCAGTGTGATGTGTTTGGCTACAACTAGTCTGACTACACGTCCTCATATAACATATCAAGGACGCACCATCTTACCAGATTAACCATTCGACTTACCCATGCAGTGTGGGAAGAAAGAAGTATTGGGACTGCGTATCCAAGCAATTGATGCCATGGACTCCTTCGTACAACCTTGTAAGCGAAAAAGAAGTTGCAGTGTGCCTGTACAAAGAACTAGCGTAAGTTCAGTTACCTGCTTCTCGGAATTTTAGTTAGCCACTTATTGCAAAATTGTTCAATTACGTTGCTTGGCTTAATTTAGTTTGCTACTGATTACATAATGGCACAGCCTGTTAATCATATTGTAGACTGCGCCTATCTATGTGTTTGATACTTACTGTTAAGAATTACCTGTTTGCCTTAACTTAAATATCTACTTGTTTGTTTAACTGCTTTGCTGCTGCAACAGCGGGTTACAATGATGTTAATAACTACTTTTCAGCATCCAATTGAAACTCTTTAATTCCTTGTTTGTTTAACTGGTTTGCTGTTATAACTCCCAGTTGAGATGTTTTGCTAACTTCAACTTTTCTGAATCCAATCGGAACTTTAATGGCAAAACAGGTTAGCCCAAGATCAAAGAGCGAGGTCCCCATGGACGTTGCATCATCCCACAGCAGTGGCACCGGCCCAATCGTGCATTATGAATTGCCAACTGCTGATGCTCTAGAGGCTAAACTAGTGGTAGAAAGAGATTCTGCTTCTGCACTTAGAGATGAAGTTGACATGTTGAGGAAGCAAACAGCACAATCACAAGCAGTACTCAAGACAACCATTAAATATTTGGTGGATTTCAAAACGAAGCAAGCTGAGACTGACCAGATTGTTAAGGTCCTGAAGGAAAAAAGGAAATTAAATTCCTACTTGGTAAATCATAGGTGAAATGTTCTTTCCATAGTTGAATAACCTTTGTGTTGTCTGTTCATGTAATCAATCAAACCATTTGTTTTAGAGATCATGTAATAATTGTTTTTTTGTTTTTGGTTTGTAATTTTATTTGAGCACAAGTCTGTATCAATTGATAAGACTCGGAGACATTTCATTTGGATTGCTGTGCCAGACCTACAAATATGCCAATCGGGCTGAATGTGCATTCAGCAATAGTAGTAGTATAGATGGACCATAAGTGGCACGCATTGGAAAGGGCCAAGATGCTGGCTAAAAAAGGATGTGTTGTAGCCAAAAAAAGTACAGCGGCCTGGCTTATGTATGTTAGTTGATATTATTGATCCATATACTCTATAAGTGTTTATATGTCTGTTAGTTCTGTACATTCTTGGTTGATTGACTCGGTATTTGAATCTTGATACATCGCTTGTGTACATATCTAAATGGGAGTACACATTATGCTGCGTGTGACATTTGAGTTGGACATGAAGTGTTCCAAATATTCGAATTCACCTTAAACTGGATTCTAGTTTCTGAATTTGAGTATCGGCATTTGTAAACCATATTCATATATGACAGTGGAATACATCTTTGTCGTCCTTTTGAAGATATATAAAAACACATAGAATGATTTATAAAGATTCATATAGGAATACAAAATGGATTCGAATTTAGTTGCCAGGGTAAACGTGGATGCTTATTGTCCCAAAATTCGAAAGAAGCAGCAAAATGTCCACTCCCACGTCGGCTGCCCGAAGCCAAGTGTTTGGGAGATGGAAATTACTGTCTACCCATTACACGGACAATCCATCGGCCCGATTTCCACTGCTCTAAATAGGGGTAGGTTAGTAACTTCAATTAGACGTGACACGACCGCCTCTGAGCCCATTCCGACACGGTGGGCGTCAAACATGGGCGGCAAAACTCATTTGATTCAAGCTCGTCCGAAAGACCTCTGTTTCTCCCTCCATTCCCCATTCATACACGGTGGGCGGCAAAACAAACTCGACTCGGCCGAAATCGATGTAGGCAAATATTTTCAATAGGGGCAGGTTTGTAACTTCACTCAGACGTGACACAACCGCCCTACCTGTCAGCCCCGTTCATACACCGTGGGCGCCAACCATGGGCGCCAACCACCCTCTCCTCGCCCGAAATCGCTCTGGGCAAATATTGGCGAGATGCGAGATTACCGTCCTATCCCCAACCGACGAGACGTCCAAATTTTAAACGGGGGCTAAGTTCGTAACTTTCCCATATTTCAGACAGGCGCGTCCCAAAAACATGGTTCCCCGTACCTCTCCCTCCATTTTCCCATTCATACACCGTCCGCGCTAGAACACCCCATCCCCACACCAGCCTCCGTCCGCCACCCCATCCATCGCCGCCGTCCTCCACCACATCCATCGCCACCGTCCTCCACCATGCCGGAGCGCCTACCAAGACCGCGTCGTCCACTGCTAGAGATGGACGTTTCTCATCCACGGCGACGGACCATTAGCCTTGCATCGCGTCCTCTCGCTTCATCGGCGCCGTCGTCCTCTTTGCCGGGGCCGCTCACACGACCTTCTCTTCCACCGCAACGGGACTTATCCCCCGATGCACCCGTCTACCGTCGCAGATCTGCTTCAACGCCACCGACAGCCATCGCACCCCCGATGCCTACACGGCGCCGCAAGAGAGGTGGTACTTCATATCTCCTCAACTTTTTGATCTCAACCAGAAAATAGATCTTAACTTGGTTACTCTACTTTCTTTTCAGCTCTTAGAATTTAGTTCTTAGTTCGAAGCAAACAATGGATGCTAAATATCATTTCTCCGGTTTGCAGCTTCAAATCTGCCATGGCACAGCCATAATACGGTTTAATTGATCATGCTTAGGGTTTAATTGATCATGTTGGTTCCGTGGTGGTTTCTTTAATAGAAATCGGAGGGGAAACCCTCTTTTGCTAAAAAAATATGCTTAGAGTTTCCCCCTTTTATGATCACTATACGATCAGAATACGTGCTTCGTGTCATAATAACACTGCTCCACCCATCAAGCTAAACAAGCTTAGTTGTTCAAATACGAATCTGATATTATTAAAACAGAGTTGTTTAATTGGTCAGCTAAATGTTCCTAAATTAGTTTCGAAAATGCATGTTCGCCGCTCGGGTGTGTATCTCTACAGGGTGCCCACGGTGGGCCGGCCCACCCTGGGATTTTGGGTCGTCC
Organism: Triticum aestivum; assembly: GCF_018294505.1. NCBI lineage: Eukaryota > Viridiplantae > Streptophyta > Magnoliopsida > Poales > Poaceae > Triticum > Triticum aestivum. The sequence continues at coordinate 288,145,828 of NC_057796.1, forward strand.
CAGGCCCCGATTCCCCTCTGTTCTGCTGCGCGCTTCCGATCTCTACTCGCCCCCAGCCGCCTGCCTCGCCGGCGACTTGCCGTCCCCGGACGGCATGACTCTAGGAGGAGACGCCGGACTAACAGGAGGCCAGGAGCCGCTCGCCCAACAGCGTCACCGCTGCCCGGGCGCGCCGCCGTGCCTACCTTCCCAGTCCGTTCAGGGCTCAGGCGTGCAGCACCCACCAAGCCAACCCGATTTATCCTGAGATACGTCCTCAACACTCAGCAGCCACTCCTCATCACCCATTTTCTAATTGATTCATTACTCATTAGGCAGGACTGTCATTAGGGTTTGTTGTGTGCTCAGTGCTACCTACACTTAATGGTTCAGATGTATTTCGGTAATCTTTAGTACCTCTAAAGTTCACAGGGTTTTCAAAATTCCGGCCCTCGGAACAGAAACTAGTCATTTTGGATTGTTGGTCGTAGTGACATTGACCCAGATTACTACTGCAAGCCAGGTTTGTTGACAATTTTACTTGTCTTTCTTACTCATTCGATATAATATCCAATTATTCACGTCGATTAGTTGCAAACAATAAGTGCTAGACAAACTTCTTCATTCAGATTTTGGACGGTCTCTTACTGCAGTTACAATTCTGCATACTTGTCCTAGTAAGCTCACAAGTAAATGATTGATTCACTACATCTATGCTTGCCTTGTCATATTTGTTGTCAATATTCTTTTAGGGTGGACCACCCTGTTTCTAAATACTGGAACCGTAGACATGAGTGAATAGTATTTCTCTATGTGATCTCTTCCATCATGTGTGGGTAACGAACACTGCATTGTATAGAAAGAAAGTGTCATTTCCAGCTTTTACATAGGTTTCGATCTTTTACATGGAATACAATCTGCCTACTTGCTTTGTGTCGCACTACCAACACTCCACCCTTGAAGCTAAACATTACGCCACTCATAATTGCTTAGTTTATTTGTTCAAATACGAATTTCATATGATTCTAATGTTCCTACTTCAGTTTTGAAATGTGTGCCTGCCTGTTATAGAGACATAAGGGGTTTGTATTTCTGTGTGTGGTCTGGTCAGCACGGTTGGGGAGGTGAACTTTGCATATGCAGGGGTTTATAGGGAGACACTCTCCGAGTTGAATCCGCAATGCATTCCATAGATAATCTGACTACTTTTTATGTTTTCATGAATCTCAGATTCTGAACAGCATCATAATGATTATGAGCTTGCGCGCATGAAAAGAATAAAGCAGAACAATGCCATGGCTGTCAAACTTGGCATTAAGGGACTGAAATCAAGTCTGGATGCAATGCAATGCAAACGCTCTCCACCTACAGATTCATGCTCAGAATATGATCCTAACAGTGATTCTGAGCTAGAGGGAGACCTAAGTCAATGTAGCTCCCTAGTGGAGGAGTCAGAGGAAGATGCCCTATCTTATTCACCCATCAAGGTACTTGCTCTAACTTTCCAAGGTTACATTGCTCGCACATATCTTGCAACTGATGCTTTGCATTGCTTCTACTTTGTTGAACTGCCATTAGCTTAGTTTACACATCGTGTATGTGAATACGCCCTGCCTATCCATTTTCAGTACATATTCCATCTGTCATCATACCATATTTATCCATTCAAATGTTGTTCTTGTGTATCAGACGTTCAAAAGGAAGAGGGCGATTGCTGATCGTGGAGGAGCACAAGCAAAGTATTTGGAAAAGGTAGTGGCACCTGATAAATCAAATAGCCCATTAGGTGTAGTTGCAATATCACCTGACCCACAAAATACCCCAACTCTAGCAGACTCTAGCCCTACTACACTGGTCATTTCTGATGCCCCAACTCAGCAGACCCCAACTGCAGCAAACAGTATGATTATGCCAGTTGACATAGCACCAGCTGTACGACGCAAAACCCCCATTCCAGCAAAGAGTACACCAAATCCAGTTGCCAAATCCCTTTTCGAACCAGAGAGAGCCCCAATTGCAGCAAATAGGACCCCTGTTCCATTTCTTCCCAGTTTAGAAGACGAAGCTTATGTTGTTGTCAGGAACTTTGTGCGCATCTTTCCTTCATGGAAAGATTATACCGCAGACACAGAACAATTTCCAGTCTTCCTCTGCAACTTACGCGTAAGTAATGTACTAATGTTATTCATGGTCATTACTGCATATGTTTCTGCTGACAGAAGACACAAGATTTCATTCTTTTAAATAGGCGAGGAGCAAACTGGATTGTGATGACGAGCAAGGGTTGGTTGCGCTTTTCAAGCACTCGTTGATGAAGTATCGTTCCTACCTGAGGCAAGCGCACTTCGATGGCAAGCCTCTGAACGAAATTTCTGTAAAGTCTCCGGTGCTACATTTATCCGACGGTGACTGGAATAATCTTGTTACACATTGGTCTCGGCTGCAGCGTAAGGTACTGTCTATGATATCACATCACAATTTGAACTACATTTCTGCATTTGCCTTAATGTCTCACTTGTACGAAAACTGTTAGCAGAAGAACATTCGTTCTCAAGGGACCACAGAATCTCGCAACTATACTGCACACTGCTTTGCTCTTGTGAGTACCTCTTGCCCTGTATGACCATACTTACTTTCATAGCTGTTTGATTATGTAGCATCACTGCACATGTTAGCCTCGTAATCGTCCATTTGGTGGACATTATAAGATCCGTATGGACTCTTACATAAATTTAGAATCAACCCAATGCTTTTGAAGAGGTTTAGCTCTGCAGTCCTCTTGTAAGGACTGAACGTGGTCTATCACTTTACTTACATTAACAGCTACTCCCTCCGTCCCATAATATAAGAATGTTTTGTACAGTACACCAGTGTTCAAAACACACTTGTATTATGGGAAGAGGGATTGGTTCATTTTGTAGCATTCTGCATCTTATCTCCCTCGCCCACCATTTACTAAAAAAGATCAGATCTATATTTAATCTTACCAACAAGTAGAATACACAGACAATGCCAGTGCAGAAGTGTAGCCCATTGCTCTTGTCAGTACATTTTGTCCTGTAACGCTTGTACTTCCAGGGATTGGTAGTTGATTATGTAGCATCAATCTGCATCTTATCTTCATTATCCTCTATCCCTTCCAGTATTATCATATCTATAATTACTCTCTACAAAATGTAGAGTACAGGCAATGCTTATGAAGAAGATTTTGTGCTGAAATTCTTGAGTTATCCTTCCCTTGACATGGAGAAGGGCATTATAAAGCCGGTGTTAACTGTTAATGTAAGTCAGTCCTTCTAAAGCCTTTATCCTCAACTGCTGTTTAATTTGCTCATACTCCCTATCATTTACTGCTGTTTAGTTTGCTGTTTCTACCAAAATGCATGTTTGTAAGAACCGTAAGTTCTAAGTTTTACTTGTAAAACCAAATTCCTTATTCATACCATGCACATTACTTAATACTCCATATATGTATGCTTATTTTTGTGGATCTATAATCCAGTGTGTGGTGAAGCAGCCCACGTTTGCACCTTGTCATCTCCTGTTTTATCTTACTGATGTGGCTGATGATATGAACAACATGCCATGCACATTATCCAAAATAGATACAATGATTTTCTTTGCCCTTCATCTATGCTTGTTATGTTGACATGGTAATCCAGTAGTGTGGTGAAGCTCCCCGCATTATGAACAATGCCAAATTATGCTATTGATATTTTGAACTTACTCTTTATTTTCTAACTTTGAAATTGGATAGAATTGACAGAACAGTTATCATCTTTGTTTATACACGTGCAAAACCTGTCATCTCTCTGCTTTGTTTCAGGGTGATATGCCTGATGGCATGCACAAGTCTGCTGAAGGTTGTGAGACAAACCCAACATATATTGCAGCAAAGAAGGCAAAACATCTTGAAGATAGCGAGACAACCCCAAAGTCTTGTCTTGATGCAGTGTTCAAGTTACTTGAGACTAACAGTCAGACAAGCTCACAGAATTCGTTGTCTGAATCAGTTCGACTTCTTCAGTCCCAAGTTCTAGCAGAAAGGCATTCTGCAACTCAACTTCGACTTGAAGTCCTATCTCTAAGAAAGATTGCGGAGAACACCAATGAGAACCTCATCGCTAAACAGCTACACCTGGAAGCTATGACCGACATGCTAGGCTGGTCTCACAGCCTTGCTCAGCAGCTTGCGCAGCAGTTCCCCGCAAGGCTAACCTTTCTTGAACTGTCTTGGAAGTGGTCTCGATTCAGTATTATTTTGTTACGCTGCAATGGTGCCCAGTTTTTGTAATCTGCTTCTTCGTTGCGCTTTATGATCACTGGTGGCGAACTTTGATGCCCAGTGGATGTAATATGTGTAATAGCCGTGATAGCCTAGCATAAGTTGCTTGCTTATTTATTTCCTTGTTGTCTTGTTTATTTGTTTGCTTGTAGTCAGTGCAGTTCTTTTTCCATGGTTTGCTAGTGGCTGCAATAACCTATTTTTTAAAACTAGGCCACAATAACCATGGGCTAATATTTACTGTAGTGACACTGGGCCTCCTACGGGCCGTAGAAACAGTGGGCCTTCTACGGGCCATAGAAACAGTAGGCCTTCTACGGGCCGTAGAAACAACGGGCCTTCTACGGGCCGTAGAAACAATGGGCCTTCTACGGGTCGTATCATCAATGGGCCTTATACGGGCCGTATGATCGATTGGCCAAACATGGGCCAATAACAGGCCACATTATGGCTGTAAACGGGCTAGAGTTGGAATCGTCCATTCATGGGCCGACCATAACGGGCCATCGTTAATAGGCCGTATTTGATGACGCTATGAAAACAACCCAACGTATTAACGGACCACAAACGGGCCGACTGTAACCACGGGCTGAATTTGGCCCACAAGAAGAAAATGACAGTACCGGGCCGTAAGTAAACGAATGCTGGAAATGAGCCCAAGAATAAATGGGCTCTGAGAAGGCCGAAAGATAACATGGGCTGGAAACGGCCCAACGGAATACGGCCGTTAATGGGTAAAGTGATAACTTCATTACGGGCCAGTTTCACCGGCCGTTAATGGGTGTAAAGTGATACACTGTTCATTACGGGCCAGTTTCACCACGGGCCGTTAATAGGCCAAGAGTTACATAGGGCCTCATATGGGCCGAAAGACGTCATGGGCCATACATGGGCCAGAAGTGAAAACGGGCTGGAATCATATTGGATGGCCCAGATGACGCTACTAGGCCTAATTCGGATAGGGCGTAACGGGCCTTGGGTTAGCGGGCTGTAAATGGGCTATATGCGAACAGGCCGTTAACAGGCTTTCCATGGGCCGGCCCGCCACCTTTTGACCAAGTCAAACGGGCCGGCCTTTTCACAGGAATGGGCCTCTGTTGGGCCGTGCCACGTGTCGACGTATCATAGGCGCCTTCTGTCCAATGAGTGGATGACATCTGTCCCAACGATGAGCCGACACGTGTTTCCTCCAGCCAATGATGATTTTACACGTGGAAAATCCCCATTGGTCTGGGCTGTTAACGGGTTATCGGATCCAAAACCCGACCCGATAGCTTAACGGCGTTCCGTTACGGTGGATGCCACGTGTCGGTCACCCTTGACGAAAGCACTTCTGTGACGCGCGATTTATCGTCATGGAAGTGGACACTTCCGTGATGATAATTTTGGTAATGTCATGGAACACTTCTACGACAACACAGGTATGACTATCTTGATTCTGTCATAAATTTGTCATGGATGTACATGCATGACAAAAAACGCGACCTACTGTGACAAACACGTATCATCACGGAAGTGTATTTTTTTTGTAGTGTGGGTCGTGGAGGTCGTGGGCCTCTGTTAGCATTGATTCCACCTCCCAAACATCATAAATATTTCCAAAATAATTCTCCGTAAATTTTTATCGCGTTTGGACTTCGTTTGATATGGATATTCTGCGAAACAAAAAACATGCAACAAACAGGAACTGGCACTAGGCACTGGATCAATAGGTTAGTCGAATAAATCATATAAAATGTTGCCAAAAGTATGTGAAAGTTGTATAATAATGGCATGAAACAATCAAAAATTATAGATACGACGGAGACGTATCAGCATCCCCAAGCTTAATTCCTGCTCGTCCTCAAGCAGATAAATGATAAAAAAGATAATTTTTTATGTGGAATGCTACCTAGCATAATCTTGATCATATATCTAATCATGACATGAATATTAAGACATAAGCGATTGAAATCAATAGTCTATAATTTGACATAAAGATATTAATACTCAGGCATCCCAACAAACAATCATGTCTTTCAAAATATCAACGCTAAAGAAAGTTATCCCTACAAAATCATATAGTCTTGGCATGCTCTGTCTTCTTGACACAAACTATTTATCATGCACAACCCCATTGACAAGCCGAGCAATTAGTTCATACTTTTTAACGCGCTTTAGCTTTTTCAACCCTCACGCAATACATGAGCGCAAGCAATGGATATAACACTATGGGTGGAATAGAGTATGATGATAGGGGTAAATATAGAGAAGACAAAAAAGTAAGAAAGTCTCACATCGACGCGGCTAACCAACGGGCTATGGATATGTCCATCAATTGATATCAATGCGAGGAGTAGGGATTGCCATGCAACGGATGCACTAAGAGCTATAAGTGTATGAAAGCTCAATATGAAAACTAAGTGGGTGTGCATCTAACTCTATAATGAAAAATTACAACTAGTATATGAAAGTGACAACATAGGAGACTCTCTATATGAAAAACATGGTGCTACTTTGAAGCACAAGTGTGGAACTAGCATGCCCCTTCTCTCTTTGTCTTTTTTCTTTTCTTTTTTTTTCTTTTTTTTTTCTCTCTTTGTCCGGAGTCTCATCCCGACTTGTGGGGGAATCGTAGTCTCCATCATCCTTTCCTCACTAGGACATGCTCTAATAATGAAAACTGATGATCATCACACTTCTATTTACTTACAACTCAAAAGAAATAAAAATTACAACTCGATACCTAGAACAAAGTATGACTCTATATGAATGCCTCTGGCAGTGTACCAGGATGTGCAATGTTCTAGCATAACAACGATATCAAAAAAGGACAAGCCATGGAAATATCATGCTAGCTATCTTACGATCATACAAAGCAATATGACAATGAATGCTCAAGTCATCAAAATGGAAGCGGTGGAAGTTGCATGGCAATATATCTCGGAATGGCTAGGGAAAGGCCATGATAGGTAGGTATGGTGGCTGTTTTGAGGAAGATATAATGAGGCTTATGTGTGATAGAGCGTATCATATCACGGGGTTTGGATGCACCTGCGAAGTTTGCACTGACTCTCGAGGTGAGAAAGGGCAATGCACGGTACCGTAGAGGCTAGCAAATTACGGAAAGGTAAGAGCTCGTATAATCCATGGACTCACATTAGTCATAAAGAACACATATACTTATTGCAAAAGTTTATTAGCCCTCAAAGCAAAGTACTACTACGCATGCGCCTAGGGGATAGATTGGTAGGAAAAGATCATTGCTCGTCCCTGACCGCCACTCGTAAGGAGGACAATCAATAATAAATCATGCTCCAACTTGATAGCATAACGAGAGACTATACGTGCATGCTTCGGGAATCACAAACCTTAACACCAATATTCTTACTAACCACAACCATTTACTAGTACCTCCCACATATTACCATCTCTATATCGCAAAACTATTGCAAGGAATCAAACATATCATATTCAGTGGTCCACAAGTTTTATGTAGGATTTTATGACTAACCATGCAATTGACCAAATCCTGTTGACTCTCTAAATAGATATAAGTGAAGCAAGAGAGTTTAATTCTTTCTACAAAAGATATGCCTACGCTCTAACAAATATAAGTGAAGAAAAAGTGCATTCTACAAATGGTGGTTTTCTATGTGAAGAGAAACAGGCAATCCAAACTTCAAATGATATAAGTGAAGCACATGAAGCATTCTATAAAGCCATATTCAAAAGATATAAGTGAAGTGCAAAGAGCATTCTATAAATCAACCAAGGACTATCTCATACCAGCATGGTGCATAAAAGAAAAGTGAAAACTAAATGCAAAAGACGCTCCAAGATTTGCACATATCACATGAATGAAACGAATCCGAAAACATACCAATACTTGTTGAAGAAAGAGGGGATGCCTTCCGAGGCATACCCAAGCTTAGACGCTTGAGTCTCCTTGAATATTTACTTGGGGTGCCTCGGGCATCCCCAAGCTTGAGCTCTTGCCTCTCTTCCTTCTTCTCACATTGAGTCCTTCTCGATCATCGAACACTTCATCCACACAAAACTTCAACAGAAAACTCGGTAAGATCCGTTAGCATAATAAAGCAAATCACTACTTTAAGTACTGTTGCAAACCCATTCATATTTTGTTTTTGCATTTTAGCTACCGTATTATAACTTTTCCATGCCTTACCACCGATAAAAATTGATAGTTTCATCAAAACAAGCAAAACAATGCATCAAAAACAGAACCTGTCTTAAACAGGACAGTCTGTAGTAATCTGAACTCTAACCATACTTCTGTTACTCCAAAAATTCTGAAAAAATAGGACAAAATAAAACATTTGTATAGCCATACTGTGCAAAAAGTTTCTGAATGTTTTGACGTTCCAGTAGAAAATGTAAAATCACGCACTACAGCCAAAGTTTCCGTTTTTACACCGCACATACCAACAAGCAATATAATCATCGTAAAGGCAAACCTTGGAACATATATAATGCATTTTTTACAAGGGGATAATTATTTTTGTTGAAAAGTTTCTGTAATTGAGATTCACAAAGTTTCCATTGGCATGAACAAAGTTCAAGGCTAGCTCCCACTTTCACAATGCTTGTCTCTCTCACTTTCAGTTTTCTTTTTGTGAAGTTTTAAGTTCCACTCTATATTTTTTGTTTTTAAACTTTATAAAAGCACTCAACCGAATAAAGTGACTCTCTAAAACTTCCGGGTTGTCTCCCTGGTAGCGCTTTTTTTAAAGCCATTAAGCTAGGCATAAAGTGCTCAAGTAATGAATCCGCCCGGATCCTAAGGTATATCAAAGCCAATTTTAATTAGCAATGATTTGGCATTTAGTAGTGAGCACAAAGCAACATATATCATGCAATGACGAAGTCTAACTCTCTTCCTATGCATCGGCATATCATACAAGAACAATTCATGCACCTCAAGTAAAGGGCAATACATAGCATAAGCAGTTTCTTGCAATTTTATCATGTTGGAAACATAGAGACGCAGAGATGTAGTTCCTCTCTCATAAAAATTGCAAGTAGGAGCAGCAAGCACATGCATATTACATTCATCAAAATCATCATGTGCAATGGTAAAAGGCAACCCATCAATGTAATCCTTAATAAATGCAAACTTCTCCGATATAGTGTAGTGATACGTCTGTCGGCGTTCTGGAAACGGGGGTCCCCAGACTTGCCTGCCCGCAGCCCACGGCGTGGCTAAGCAAGCAGGCCGTACGGCCCATCTTCATCAACAAGGCATCCAAGACCCTCGCGAGGGTCCAAGCCTCGCGAGGCGGACGACACAAGACCTCCTCTGGAGTGGCCTAGCCAGGCAGGCTCACGAGGAGCGGAGATGTCAAGGCGGGGCAAAACCTCACGAGGCCCTCATGACGTGAGCCATGACGAACGACACCAGGCGGGCGCCAGCGCGCGCAGCGTCCTTGTTTCCTCTTTGGTGCTAAGGAGGCCAGCGCAGGCGAGGAGTACCGAGGCATCAAGCAAAGGTTGCTATATTGGTGCAACGAGACCAAGACCAGGAGGACGGCAAGGCGGAGGTCATCGTGGAGCCCAAGACGGCGTCACCACCAGAGCTTTCCGCAGGCGAAGACCACTTTTGTCAGGATAGCTTGTACTAGCTGTCCCCCTTCAAATTTGCCCGCCGTTGTTGGCTCCCTTCCCGCTCGATATTTGGGAAGAGGACCAGGGCCTATATAAGTAGAGCTAGCCACCATAGTAGAGGCATCTCATCTTAGCTTGATCTAGCCCGATCGAGAGCCTACCCTAGCCACAAGAGCACCTCAACCTCAGGAGACTGTTCTTTCCCTTGTACTGTTCATCATCGGCCCTAGAGGCAATCCACCACCACCACACTGGAGTAGGGTATTACACCACAACGGTGGTCCAAACCAGTATAAACCCCGTGTCTCTCTGTGTTGCGAGTTCGTCGAGTTCGTCCGCGAGATCTTAGCGAGCTAGGGCGTAGATCGGTAGGAGGGAAAGACTTCGCGCGCACCCCAGTGTTCGAACCTTAAGGGTTTGCCGGAACCCCACATCCGACATTTGGCGCGCCAGGTAGGGGTGCGCCGTAGCTTCCCTTCCATCAGTTCATCGCTCCGTCGCTCCGTTGTCTCCATGGCGGACGCTCGCTGTGCTCGGGCTGAGCGTCGGGCTGCCCTCACCGCTCGCGTCGCTCAGACGACTCCCGTCGGCGGGCCACCTCGTCGTTCTCCGTCTCCCGCCGCCAACGCTGCCACCGGCCCGGCGGGGAACGAGCAGCTGGCGTCCTTGCTGCATCCTTCGATGCGGCAGGATGGCCGCACCGCCACTCCATCGCTGACCCCTGCCAGTTCTCTGTCTCACGCGGGCCGCGCTCCTCGCGGCGAATGAACTCATGCGCTACCGCCCCGTCAACGACCTCTATGAGGAGTGGCTCGACCGCGTCGCCGAGCTCGTCCGCGCCGCAGGGGGCTCTCCAGCGCCGTCCCTCTCCCCGCCTTCCCCTCAACCAGCCATGGGCAACGAGGCTCATGGTGTGCCTCCACCACCTCTGCCCCAAGACGGCGCCTTGGCACCAAGGCGCGCGGCTCCGCGGCGTGATCCGCCGCGCCCGGTGCCCGCGCGCGAAGAGAGAAGCTGCCAAGAAATCCCTCGGCCGCGAGAAGCCGCACCCGCGCTTCCCGCGCCGCCTCGTCAAGACCGCGCACCGCCCGCAGCGGCGCAGCGCGGGCCTCGTCAAGACCAAGCTCCACCTCCGAAGCGGGCCCCGGCAACCACGGCCGGCTGCTGCGCCTTCACCCCCGAGCTGCGTAGCGTCGCTTGGCCAGGAAAGTTCAAGCCGGATCTGCCTCCTCGCTACGACGGCACCGCCGACCCCGCGGAGTTCCTGCAGCTTTACGAGCTCAGCATCGAAGCAGCCAACGGCGATGAAAAAGTCATGGCGAACTGGTTTCCCATGGCTCTCAAGGATGGAGCTCGCTCCTGGCTCCTGAACCTGCAACATGTCTCGATCTCCTCCTGGGACGAGATGCGCGACCGCTTCGTTGCCAACTTCCAGGGCACACGCGACCGCCGGCCGGCCGCGGGTGACCTGCGCCGCATCAAGCAACAACAGGGAGAGACCCTCCAGAAGTACATCCAGCGCTTCAACAACACCCACCTCAAGATCCCCAAGGTCACGGATGAGGCCATCATCTCCGCGTTCTCAGATGGCGTCCGTGACGTCAAGATGAAGGAAGAGCTCACCATCCACAAGGAGCTCTGCACCTCTCAGGAGCTGTTCAACCTGGCGACCAAGTCCGCAAGAGCTGAGGAGAGGCGCCTCTCTCTCCTTGAGCTGCCAGCCGCGGGCACAGAGGAGAAGAAAGCCAAGGACAAGGACATGAAGCGCAAGGAGGCAACTGTGCTCACAGCGGAGCCCGACACCAAGCGGGGCAGAGATCAGCCCAAGTCTTCCAAGAATAGCCGACCGTTCTGCGCCTTCCACAACCTGAACACCCACAACACCAGCGATTGCCAAGATCTCAGAGCCATAAGAGAAGGACGCTTCGGTCGACGCCCCGAGCGCAGCGATCGGGGCTACGGACGCGGAGGAGGACGAGGAGGCGGACGCTGGGACGATTGTGGCCCGCGCTAGGAATGGTGCGACAGGCCTCGCGAGGACCGCTGGCAGGACCAACCTCGCGAGGGCGCCTGGAGGGATCAGCCTCGTGAGGATCGTCCCCAAGGCAACGCCGGTCTTCCCTCGCTGCCGCCACCAAGAAGGAACGACGACCACCATCAGGACGAGGGGGCTGGGGGCTTCCAGGAGCCGCGCGCAATCACCTGCATCTTGGGCGGTGCCCAGGCCCCAGCCTCTCAGCGCATCTTCAAACAGTTCGCTCGCGAGGTGAACGCGGTGCTCCCCAAGATCGAGGCCACGCGCCCGCTCAAGTGGTCCCAATGCGCCATCACTTTCAACTCGGCAGATCAGCTCAAGTGCGCGGCCACCGCCGGTGCCCTCCCGATGTTGTGTTCCCCAGTCATCAGCAATGTGCAGGTTACCAAGACCCTCATCGACGGTGGCGCAGGGCTCAACGTCCTGTCCGTTGACACGTTCGACAATCTCCAAGTGCCATATGAATAGCTCCAGCCCACCAAGCCCTTCTCAGGAGTGACCGACGGTTCCACCACACTGATAGGGCAGGTCCGCTTGCCTGTCACCTTCGGGGAGCGCAAGAACTACCGCACCGAGCTTATCGACTTCGACGTCGCGCACATCCGCTTGCCGTACAATGCCATCCTTGGGTATCCAGCCCTGGCCAAGTTCATGGCGGTCACCCATCATGGCTACAACGTCCTCAAGATGCCAGGAAGCAGAGGAATCATCACGATCCCATGTGAAGAGAGGGATGCAGTGTGCTCCCTCGAGCGCGCCTTCCAAGCTGCAGCAATCGATGACCCCGACAGCAGAAGTGAAGGCCCTCCGGAGGCCATCCCCAAGAAGAAGCAGTCGCGCCGCGCAGGACCTCAGGAGGATGGCGTCGCGGCAGGGGCCTCATCAGGATCAGCGTCCGTCCCAGGGGTGCCTCCCTCCATCGCATAGGAAGGCGCGCCCGGCACCCTCCTCAGGCAGGGCTCGGGGGCTCTCTTCTGGAGGGCCTCAGACCTTGCCAACCTCACGAGGGAGGCGCTTGGGCACCACTTGAAAGCGTGCTTCACGGCACATGTTCCTCAGGAGAGCACAGGGCAGGGAGTGCCCACCACTCAGGAGTTCGTCACCAAGACCACCCAGGAACTGCAAGACACAAAAGCCATGCGCGGCGACCGCCGTTCACGAGGCGCAGCTCCCCATCCTGGCGAGGATGCTGGGCTGCGTGTCTGCATCGACGTCCCAGGGCTCAACAGGGCCGCATCTCAGGAGCGCTTCTAGCCTTCACGTGTGGGCCGCTACGAGGGCCCGCCACACAGCTACGTTCGCATGTGCTTCGGTTTGCCGAGCGTGGTGTCAGCCTATCAGTGCGACCTGCGGCGTGTCCTAGCGGCTCAGGAGGCCAGGTACCACGCCGTTCTGGAGGAGATGGAGACGGTCTTCAGGGAACCTCCCGAGCCCCCAGAGCCTCCCGAGGCTCAGGGCCCCGGTGGCTCATGAGGAGTCATTTCTTCGACGCACGCCTTCAGCTGCACCAACTCTACTTCGTCTACAGAACCAGGTGACATCTTCTAAGCTCGTTTAGCTGGGAGCGCCCCTCGGACTGCATTATTCCCAGGCCACATGGGTCCGTCCCTGTGGCATGTATCCCTTTTGCTTACGTCTTTAGCTTACCTTGCTAGGGGCGCCCCTCGAGCTGCATCATCCCCAAGCCACTCGGGCCGGACCCAGTGGCATGTATCTTCCTGCATTTACCTAAGCTGGTGTGCTTTCCATATTTAACCTGCCCACGGCTATCGCCTGCTCGATCGCCGCCCACCACGGGTCTGCTCATCCTATGCAATTCGCTTGTGCGTTAAAAGGGGGGCTCCTGAGCATCGCGACTCAGGAGCTCTTACTGGCTCTCCAGCCCTCACCCCCTGGCCTTGACCACGGCATCGTGACCTGGCATACCAGCGGCGGCTGAGCTCGCTCGAGGGCTGGGACCTGAGGACATAGAGTGCTTGCATCTAACCGCCTTGCAGGAACATACAGTCACCAAGACTCAAGACCAGGCGCAACCCGCCTTGAGGTAGGGCCTCGTGAGTCCCGCGCTGGCTCACGAGTGCCCAGATACACCTCGCAGCCCTGCCGTGCAAGCCACGTGTCAGGGCGGGGCTGTACACGCTCCGGGGGCTCCTCCCGGAGGGGGCCCCCATCCCACGCCCAAGTGGAAGCAGCATGCTCCACGCTGGCTGTCGACACTGCCAAGGAGCGGCTATGCCCGTGCACAAGCGGAAGCACTATGCTCCGCGCTGGTGATAAACAACTGAGGGCGGCCCCACGGTCGTACCAACCTCAGGGAGCCCAGAGCTCAGCGCCCAGCCTCACCACAACGCCTCCCCTTGGGAGAGCCGCACGAGGGGGCTGGGCACGGGGGCTGCGCTCGGGTCACGCCCAAGCGCACGCCACCCAACCAGGTCCCCCGGACCTGGGCGTCGCGCGCCCCTCCCGAGGCCTCGGCGAGGGCAGGTATGGAAATTGTTTGCACGTCAAGGGGGACTACTGAGCATCGCGACTCAGGAGCCTAACTGGTCACGTAGCCCCTCACTCCTTGGTCCGTCATGCTCTCCGATCGGCTCAATGGCGGTTGAGCTATGCGCGGGGCCGGGCTCTGCCGACGTAGAACATTAATCTATCCTCACGAACTCTCCCTATATGCTGTTTGCGCGTCAAGGGGGACTCCTGAGCATCGCGATTCAGGAGCCTAACAGGTCACGTAGCCCCTCACTCCTTGGTCCGTCCTGGTCTCCGGTCTGCCCAATGGCGGTTGAGGTATGCGCGGGGCCGGGCTCTGCCGACGCAGAACGCAAAGCAAATAGGAAGGAAATCACAAAATCTCGAAGCAAATATTACAAACACATTGTCCTCACGACATCAAATGAAAAGTCTAAACGCCTCCACGAGGCCTAATACATGTTGCAGGAACGAAACGGGAGAAACAACTGTTGGGGAACGTAGTAATTTCAAAAAAAAATCCTACGCACACGCAAGAGCATGGTGATGCATAGCAACGAGAGGGGAGAGTGTTGTCCACGTACCCTCGTAGACCGAAAGCGGAAGCGTTAGCACAATGCGGTTGATGTAGTCGTACGTCTTCACGATCCGACCGATCCAAGTACCGAACGTACGGCACCTCCGGGTTCAGCACTCGTTCAGCTCGATGACGTCCCTCGAACTCTGATCTAGCCGAGCTTTGAGGGAGAGTTCTGTCAGCACGACGGCGTGGTGACGACGATGATGTTCTACCGACGCAGGGCTTTGCCTAAGCACCGCTACGATATTATCAAGGTGGATTATGGTGGAGGGGGGCACCGCACACGACTAAGAGATCAAGAGATCAATTGTTGTGTCTTTGGGGTGCCCCCTGCCCCCGTATATAAAGGATCAAAGGGGGAAGGTGCGGCCAGCCTTGGGGCGCGCCAAGAGGAGTCCTACTCCCACCGGGAGTAGGACTCCCCCCTTTTCCTAGTTGGATTAGGACTTGGGAGGGGGGAAAGAGGAGAGGGAGAAGAAGGAAGGGGGGGCGCCGCCCCCTTCTCCTTGTCCTATTCGGACTAGGGGGGAGGGGCGTGCGGCCCAGCCCTAGCCGCCTCTTCTCTCTTCCACCTAGGCCCACTAAGGCCCATTATGTTGCCGGGGGGTTCCGGTAACCTCCCGGTACTCCGGTAAAATCCCGATTTCACCCGGAACACTTCCGATATCCAAACATAGGCTTCCAATATATCAATCTTCATGTCTCGACCATTTCGAGACTCCTCGTCATGTCCGTGATCACATCCGGGACTCCGAACAACCTTCGGTACATCAAAACATATAAACTCATAATATAACTGTCATCGAAACGTTAAGCGTGCGGACCCTACGGGTTTGAGAACTATGTAGACATGACCGAGACACGTCTCCGGTCAATAACCAATAGCGGAACATGGATGCTCATATTGGCTCCCACATATTCTACGAAGATCTTTATCGGTCAGACCGCATAACAACATACGTTGTTCCCTTTGTCATCGGTATGTTACTTGCCCGAGATTCGATCGTCAGTATCTCAGTACCTAGTTCAATCTCGTTACCGACAAGTCTCTTTACTCGTTCCGTAATACATCATCCCACAACTAACTCTTTAGTTGCCATGCTTGCAAGGCTTAAGTGATGTGCATTACCGAGAGGGCCCAGAGATACCTCTCCGACAATCGGAGTGAAAAATCCTAATCTCGAAATACGCCAACCCAACAAGTACCTTCGGAGACACCTGTAGAGCACCTTTATAATCACCCAGTTACGTTGTGACGTTTGGTAGCACACAAAGTGTTCCTCCGATAAACGGGAGTTGCATAATCTCATAGTCATAGGAACATGTATAAGTCATGAAGAAAGCAATAGCAACATACTAAACGATCGAGTGCTAAGCTAACGGAATGGGTCAAGTCAATCACATCATTCTCCTAATGATGTGATCCCATTAATCAAATGACAACTCATGTCCATGGCTAGGAAACTTAACCATCTTTGATTCAATGAGCTAGTCAAGTAGAGGTATACTAGTGACACTATGTTTGTCTATGTATTCACACATGTATCAAGTTTCCAGTTAATACAATTCTAGCATGAATAATAAACATTTATCATGAAATAAGGAAATAAATAATAACTTTATTATTGCCACTAGGGCATATTTCCTTCAGTCTCCCACTTGCACTAGAGTCAATAATCTAGTTCACATCGCCATGTGATTTAACACCAATAGTTCACATCACCATGTGATTAACACCCATAGTTCACATCGTCATGTGACCAATACCCAAAGGGTTTACTAGAGTCAATAAAGTTCACATCGCTATGTGATTAACACCCAAAGAGTACTAAGGTGTGATCATGTTTTGCTTGTGAGAGAAGTTTAGTCTATGGGTCTGTCACATTCAGATCCGTATGTATTTTGCAAATTTCTATGTCAACAATGCTCTGCACGGAGCTACTCTAGCTAATTGCTCCCACTTTCAATATGTATCTAGACCGAGACTTAGAGTCATCTAGATTAGTGTCAAAACTTGCATCGACGTAACCCTTTACGACGAACCTTTTTGTCACCTCCATAATCGAGAAACATATCCTTATTCCATTAAGGATAATTTTGACCGCTATCCAGTGATCTACTCCTAGATCACTATTGTACTCCCTTGCCAAAATCAGTGTAGGGTATACAATAGATCTGGTACCCAGCATGGCATACTTTATAGAACCTATGGCTGAGGCATAGGGAATGACTTTCATTCTCTTTCTATCTTCTGCCGTGGTCGGGTTTTGAGTCTTACTCAATTTCACACCTTGTAACACAGGCAAGAACTCTTTCTTTGACTGTTCCATTTTGAACTACTTCAAAATCTTGTTAAGGTATGTACTCATTGAAAAAACTTATCAAGCGTCTTGATCTATCACTATAGATCTTGATGCTCAATATGTAAGCAGCTTCACCGAGGTCTTTCTTTGAAAAACTCTTTTCAAACACTCCTTTATGCTTTGCAGAATGATTCTACATTATTTCCGATGAACAATATGTCATTCACATATACTTATCAGAAATGTTGTAGTGCTCCCACTCACTTTCTTGTAAATACAGGCTTCACCGCAAGTCTGTATAAAACTATATCCTTTGATCAACTTATCAAAGCGTATATTCCAACTCCGAGATGCTTGCACTAGTCCATAGATGAATCGCTGGAGCTTGCATATTTTGTTAGTACTTTTAGGATTGACAAAACCTTCTGGTTGCATCATATACAACTGTTCTTTAATAAATCCATTAAGGAATGCAGTTTTGTTTATCCATTTGCCAGATTTCATAAAATGCGGCAATTGCTAACATGATTCGGACAGACTTAACCATAGATACGAGTGAGAAACTCTCATCGTAGTCAACACCTTGAACTTGTCGATAACCTTTTTGGTGCAATTCTAGCTTTGTAGATAGTAACACTACTATCAGCGTCCGTCTTCCTCTTGAAGATCCATTTATTTTCTATGGCTTGCCGATCATCGGGCAAGTCAACCAAAGTCCATACTTTGTTCTCATACATGGATCCTATCTCAGATTTCATGACCTCAAACCATTTTGCGGAATCTAGGCTCATCATCGCTTCCTCATAGTTCGTAGGTTCGTCATGGTCAAGTGACACGACCTCCAGAACAGGATTACCGTACCACTCTGGTGCGGATCTCACTCTGGTTTACCTACGAGGTTTGGTAGTAACTTGATCTGAAGTTACATGATCATCATCATTAGCTTCCTCACTAATTGGTGTAGTAGTCACAGGAAAAGATTTCTGCGATGAACTACTTTCCAATAAGGGAGCATGTACAGTTAACTCATCAAGTTCTACTTTCCTCCCACTCACTTCTTTCGAGAGAAACTCCTTCTCTAGAAAGGATCCATTCTTACCAACGAATATCTTGCCTTCGGATCTGTGATAGAAGGTGTACCCAATTGTCTCCTTTGGGTATCCTATGAAGACACATTTCTCCGATTTGGGTTTGAGCTTATCAGGATGAAACTTTTTCTTATAAACATCGCAACCCCAAACTTTAAGTAACGACAACTTTGGTTTCTAGCCAAACCACAGTTCATACGGTGTCGTCTCAAACGGATTTAGATGGTGCCCTTTTTTACATGAATGTAGCTGTCTCTAATGCATAACCCCAAAACTATAGTGGTAAATCGGTAAGAAACATCATAGATTGCACTATATCCAATAAAGTACGGTTATGACGTTCGGACACACCATTATGCTGTGGTGTTCCAGGTGGCATGAATTTGTGAAACTATTCCACATTGTTTTAATTGAAGACCAAACTCGTAACTCAAATATTTGTCTCCGCGATAAAATCATAGAAACCTTATTTTCTTGTCACGATGATTTTCCACTTCACTCTAAAATTCTTTGAACTTTTCAAATGCTTCAGACTTATGTTTCATCAAGTAGATATACCCATATCTGCTCAAATCATCTGTGAAGGTCAGAAAATAACGATACCCGCCGCGAGCCTCAACACTCATTGAATCGCATACATCAGTATGTATTATTTCCAATAAATCACTTGCTCGCTCCATTGTTCCGGAGAACGGAGTCTTAGTCATCTTGCCCATAAGGCATGGTTCGCAAGCATCAGGTGATTCATAATCAAGTGATTCCAAAATCCCATCAGCATGGAGTTTCTTCATGCGCTTTACACCAATATGACCTAAACGGCAGTGCCACAAATAAGTTGCACTATCATTATTAACTTTGCATCTTTTGGCTTCAATATTATGAATATGTGTATCACTACGATCGAGATCCAACGAACCATTTTCATTGGGTGTGTAACCATATAAGGTTTTATTCATGTAAACAGAACATCAATTATTCTCTAACTTAAATGAATAACCGTATTGCAATAAACATGATCAAATCATATTCATGCTCAATGCAAACACCAAATAACACTTATTTAGGTCCAACACTAATCCCGAAAGTATAGGGAGTGTGCGTTGATGATCATATCAATCTTGGAACTACTTCCAACACACATCGTCACCTCGCCCTTAACTAGTTTCTGTTCATTCTGCAATTCCCGTTTCGAGTTACTACTCTTAGCAACTGAACCAGTATCAAATACCGAGGGGTTGCTACGAACACTAGTAAAATACACATCAATAATCTGTATATCAAATATACCTTTGTTCACTTTGCCATCCTTCTTATCCACCAAATATTTGGGGCAGTTCTGCTTCCAGTGACCAGTCCCTTTGCAGTAGAAGCACTTAGTCTCAGGCTTAGGTCCAGACTGGGGCTTCTTCACTTGAGCAGCAACTTGCTTGCCGTTCTTCTTGAAGTTCCCCTTCTATCCCTTTGCCCTTGTCTTGAAACTATTGGTCTTCTTAACCATCAACACTTGATGCTCTTTCTTGATTTCTACCTTCGTCGATTCCAGCATCGCGAAGAGCTCGGGAATTACTTTCGTCATCCCTTGCATACTATAGTTCATCACGAAGTTCTACTAACTTGGTGATGGTGACTAGAGAATTATGTCAATCACTATCTTATCTAGAAGATTAACTCCCACTTGATTCAAGCGATTGTAGTACCCAGACAATCTGAGCACATGCTCACTGCTTGAGCTATTCTCCTCCATCTTTTAGCTATAGAACTTGTTGGAGACTTCATATCTCTCAACTCGGGTATTTGCTTGAAATATTAACTTCAACTCCTGGAACATCTCATATGGTCCATGACGTTCAAAACGTCTTTGAAGTCCCGATTCTAAGCCGTTAAGCATGATGCACTAAACTATCAAGTAGTCATCATATTGAGCTAGCCAAACGTTCATAACGTCTGCATCTGCTCCTGCAATAGGTCTGTCACCTAGCGGTGCATCAAGGACATAATTCTTCTGTGCAGCAATGAGGATAAACCTCAGATCATGGATCCAATCCGCATCATTGCTACTAACATCTTTCAACTCAGTTTTCTCTAGGAACATATCAAAATAAAACAGGGGAGCTAAACGCAAGCTATTGATCTACAACATAGATATGCTAATACTACCAGGACTAAGTTCATGATAAATTAAAGTTCAATTAATCATATTACTTAAGAACTCCCACTTAGATAGACATCCCTCTAATCATCTAAGTGATCACGTGATCCAAATCAACTAAACCGTAACCGATCATCACGTGAAATGGAGTAGTTTTCAATGGTGAACATCACTATGTTGATCATATCTACTATATGATTCACGCTCGACCTTTCGGTCTCAGTGTTCCGAAGCCATATCTGCATATGCTAGGCTCGTCAAGTTTAACCTGAGTATTCTGCGTGTGCAAAACTGGCTGACACCCGTTGTAGATGGACGTAGAGCTTATCACACCCAATCATCACGTGGTGTCTGGGCACGACGAACTTTGGCAACGGTGCATACTCAGGGAGAACACTTTTATCTTGAAATTTAGTGAGAGATCATCTTATAATGCTACCATCAATCAAAGCAAGATAAGATGAATAAAAGATAAACATCACATGCAATCAATATAAGTGATATGATATGGCCATCATCATCTTGTGCTTGTGATCTCCTTCTCCGAAGCACCGTCATGATCACCATCGTCACCGGCGCGACACCTTGATCTCCATCGTAGCATCGTTGTCGTCTCGCCAATCTTATGCTTCTTCGACTATCGCTACCGCTTAGTGATAAAGTAAAGCATTACAGGGCGATTGCATTGCATACAATAAAGCGACAACCATATGGCTCCTGCCAGTTGCCGATAACTCGGTTACAAAACATGATCATCTCATACAATAAAATTTAGCATCATGTCTTGACCATATCACATCACAACATGCCCAGCAAAAACAAGTTAGACGTCCTCTACTTTGTTGTTGCAAGTTTTACGTGGCTGCTACTGGGCTTAGCAAGAACCGTTCTTACCTACGCATCAAAACCACAATGATAGTTTGTCAAGTTGGTGCTGTTTTAACCTTCGCAAGGACCGGGCGTAGCCACATTCGGTTCAACTAAAGTTGGAGAAACAGACACCCGCCAGCCACCTCTGTGCAAAGCACGTCGGAAGAACCAGTCTCACGTAAGCGTACGCGTAATGTCGGTCCGGGCCGCTTCATCCAACAATACCGCCGAACCAAAGTATGACATGCTGGTAAGCAGTATGACTTATATTGCCCACAACTCACTTGTGTTCTACTCGTGCATATGACATCTACGCATAAAACCAGGCTCGGATGCCACTGTTGGGGAACATAGTAATTTCAAAAAAAATCCTACGCACACGCAAGATCATGGTGATGCATAGCAACGAGAGGGGAGAGTGTTGTCCACGTACCCTCGTAGACCGAAAGCGGAAGCGTTAGCACAACGCGGTTGATGTAGTCGTACGTCTTCACGATCCGACCGATCCAAGTACCGAACGTACGGCACCTCCGAGTTCAGCACACGTTCAGCTCGATGACGTCCCTCGAACTCCGATCCAGCCGAGCTTTGAGGGAGAGTTCTGTCAGCACGACGACGTGGTGACGATGATGATGTTCTACCGATGTAGGGCTTTGCCTAAGCACCGCTACAATATTATCGAGGTGGATTATGGTGGAGGGGGGCACCGCACACGGCTAAGAGATCAAGAGATCAATTGTTGTGTCTTTCGGGTGCCCCACTGCCCCCGTATATAAAGGATCAAAGGGGGAGGTGCAGCCAGCCTTGGGGCGCGCCAGGAGGAGTCCTACTCCCACCGGGAGTAGGACTCCCCCCTTTTCCTAGTTGGATTAGGACTTGGGAGGGGGGAAAGAGGAGAGGGAGAAGAAGGAAGGGGGGGCGCCGCCCCCTTCTCCTTGTCCTATTCGGACTAGGGGGGAGGGGCGCGCGACCCAGCCCTAGCCGCCTCTTCTCTCTTCCACCTAGGCCCACTAAGGCCCATTATGTTGCCGGGGGGTTCCGGTAACCTCCCGGTACTCCGGTAAAATCCCGATTTCACCCGGAACACTTCCGATATCCAAACATAGGCTTCCAATATATCAATCTTCATGTCTCGACCATTTCGAGACTCCTCGTCATGTCCGTGATCACATCCGGGACTCCGAACAACCTTCGGTACATCAAAACATATAAACTCATAATATAACTGTCATCGAAACGTTAAGCGTGCGGACCCTACGGGTTCGAGAACTATGTAGACATGACCGAGACACGTCTCCGGTCAATAACCAATAGCGGAACATGGATGCTCATATTGGCTCCCACATATTCTACGAAGATCTTTATCGGTCAAACCGCATAACAACATACGTTGTTCCCTTTGTCATCGGTATGTTACTTGCCCGAGATTCGATCGTCGGTATCTCAGTACCTAGTTCAATCTCGTTACCGATAAGTCTCTTTACTCGTTCCGTAATACATCACCCCACAACTAACTCTTTAGTTGCAATGCTTGCAAGGCTTAAGTGATGTGCATTACCGAGAGGGCCCAGAGATACCTCTCCGACAATCGGAGTGACAAATCCTAATCTCGAAATACGCCAACCCAACAAGTACCTTCGGAGACACCTGTAGAGCACCTTTATAATCACCCAGTTATGTTGTGACGTTTGGTAGCACACAAAGTGTTCCTCCGGTAAACGGGAGTTGCATAATCTCATAGTCATAGGAACATGTATAAGTCATGAAGAAAGCAATAGCAACATACTAAACGATCGAGTGCTAAGCTAACGGAATGGGTCAAGTCAATCACATCATTCTCCTAATGATGTGATCCCGTTAATCAAATGACAACTCATGTCCATGGCTAGGAAACTTAACCATCTTTGATTCAACGAGCTAGTCAAGTAGAGGCATACTAGTGACACTATGTTTGTCTATGTATTCACACATGTATCAAGTTTCCGGTTAATACAATTCTAGCATGAATAATAAACATTTATCATGAAATAAGGAAATAAATAATAACTTTATTATTGCCTCTAGGGCATATTTCCTTCAACAGCTGCAGGTCACCCCTGGGCGTCGCCATCGCCTGCGGAAGGCGCTTCCCCATGGGCAACGATGTTCTCGCCTTCACTACCCGCCGCAGGATCGGTGGCGTCGCCGGACAGAGGAGCGGAGACAAAGCCGCGGAACTTCTTCAGCTGCCTCCACCTGACCTTGCACGGCTGCGGCGGCGGCCTCGCATTGATCTTCAGGAACAGGCTCCAGCAGCTCGTCAAGGCACACACTAGGGTCGCGAAGGTGCAGATGGCTGAAGACGTGAGTCAGTGCAGCCGAAGACAGGACACGAGCTTCTGCCTCCGCCATGGGACCGAGGCCATCAACGACCTCCTCAAGCGCCTTCACCAAGAGAGGAAGCAGCCGGGCGGGGCCGTCCTCATCAGTGGCCAGCGACTTCTCCAAGCGGTGCTCGTAGAGTGTCTTCAGCACCTTGCGAGACCTCTCCTCGAGGTCGGCGAAGGCCGCGCGATCTTCGGCCAGGACACGCGCCTTGGCGTCGAGATCGGCCTCCCTCGCCTTCGCCTTTCGCTCCAGCCCTTCCAACCGGCTCCGCTCGGCGGCTTGTGTCTTCTCCAACTCTGCCAGCTCGGCATCACGGTTCTTCACGGCATCCTCCCGGGCCTTCACCTCTTCCTCCTTCGCTTGGCGGCAGCGTGCTTCTTTGGCATGCTTGTCGCGCATGCTCTGCAACTCGTCCTCCAGCGCCTGGTAGCGGTCACAGGCGGCCTTGGTGTCTTTCAGCGCCGCCTCACGATCGGCTGCGGCGACGGCGGCACTCTGCTTCTCCTTCTCAGAAGCCACAGCGGCCTGGCCCAGCGCCGCGCGAACAGCCAAGTCGGAGTGGAGCCAGCCCGAGGCCAGCTCCAGGCGCCCGGCCACAAGGCATGGGTCCGCGCTCAGGAGATCCGCCTGCAGCTGGGTCATCTCCGAAAGAGCGCGTTCCAGAACAGCAGCAGGAGCAGAAGAACCCGGGAGTGGAGTGATGTCTACTACACAACCTTCTTCTTGTAGACGTTGTTGGGCCTCCAAGTGCAGAGGTTTGTAGGACAGTAGAAAATTTCCCTCAAGTGGATGACCTAAGGTTTATCAATCCGTGGGAGGCGTAGGATGAAGATGGTCTCTCTCAAGCAACCCTGCAACCAAATAACAAATAGTCTCTTGTGTCCCCAACACACCCAATACAATGGTAAATTGTATAGGTGCACTAGTTCGGCGAAGAGATGGTGATACAAGTGCAATATAGATGGTAGATATAGGTTTTTGTAATCTGAAAATATAAAAACAGCAAGGTAGCAAGCGATAAAAGTGAGCGTAAACAGTATTGCAATGCGTTGAAACAAGGCCTAGGGTTCATACTTTCACTAGTGCAAGTTCTCTCAACAATAATAACATAATTGGATCATATAACTATCCCTCAACACGCAACAAAGAGTCACTCCAAAGTCACTAATAGCGGAGAACAAAAGAAGAGATTATGGTAGGGTACGAAACCACCTCAAAGTTATTCTTTCCAATCAATCCGTTGGGCTATTCCTATAAGTGTCACAAACAGCCCTAGAGTTCGTACTAGAATAACACCTTAAGACACAAATCAACCAAAACCCTAATGTCACCTAGATACTCCAATGTCACCTCAAGTATCCGTGGGTATGATTATACGATATGCATCACACAATCTCAGATTCATCTATTCAACCAACACATAAAACCTCAAAGAGTGCCCCAAAGTTTCTACCGGAGAATCAAGACGAAAACGTGTGCCAACCCCTATGCATAAGTTCATGGGCGGAACCCGCAAGTTGATCACCAAAACATACATCAAGTGAATCACGTGATATCCCATTGTCACCACAGATACACACGGCAAGACATACATCAAGTGTTCTCAAATCATTAAAGACTCAATCCGATAAGATACTTCAAAGGGAAAACTCAATCCATTACAAGAGAGTAGAGGGGGAGAAGCAACATAAGATCCAACTATAATAGCAAAGCTCGCGATACATCAAGATCGTGCCAAATCAAGAACACGAGAGAGAGAGAGATCAAACACATAGCTACTGGTACATACCCTCAGCCCCGAGGGTGAACTACTCCCTCCTCGTCATGGAGAGCGCCGGGATGATGAAGATGGCCACCGGTGAGGGTTCCCCCCTCCGGCAGGGTGTCGGAACAGGGTCCCGATTGGTTTTTGGTGGCTACAGAGGCTTGCGGCGGCGGAACTCCCGATCTATTCTGTTCCCCGATCGTTTTAGGGTATATGGATATATATATATATAGGTGAAAGAAGTACGTCAGGGGAGCCACGAGGGGCCCACGAGGGTAGAGGGCGCGCCCAGGGGGGTGGGCGCGCCCCCTGCCTCATGCCTTCCTCGTTGCTTTCTTGACGTGGACTCCAAGTCTCCCGGGTTGCTTTCCTTCCAAAAATAACTTCTCCAGAAGGTTTCATTCCGTTTCGATTCCGTTTGATATCCCTTTTCTTCGAAACACTGAAACAAGGGAAAAAACAGGAACTGGCACTGGGCTCTGGGTCAATAGGTTAGTCCCAAAAATAATATAAAAGTGTATAATAAAGCCCATAAACATCCAAAACAGATAATATAATAGCATGGAACAATCAAAAATTATAGATACGTTGGAGACGTATCAGCATCCCCAAGCTTAATTCCTGCTCGTCCTCGAGTAGGTAAATGATAAAAACAGAATTTTTGATGTGGAATGCTTCTTAGCATAATTCTCAATGTAATTTTCTTTATTGTAGCATGAATATTTAGATCCATAAGATTCAAGCCAAATGTTTAATATTGACATGAAAACAATAATACTTCAAGCATACTAACAAAGCAATTATGTCTTCTCAAAATAACATGGCCAAAGAAAGTTATCCCTACAAAATCATATAGTCTGGCTATGCTATATCTTCACCACACAAAGTATTTAAATCATGCACAACCCCGATGACAAGCCAAGCAATTGTTTCATACTTTTGATGTTCTCAAACTTTTTCAATCTTCATGCAATACATGAGCGTGAGCCATGGACATAGCACTATAGGTGGAATAGAATGGTGGTTGTGGAGAAGACAAAAAGGAGAAGATAGTCTCACATCAACTAGGCGTATCAACGGGCTATGGAGATGCCCATCAATAGATATCAGTGTGAGTGAGTAGGGATTGCCATGCAACGGATGCACTAGATGTTGGGGAACGTAGTAATTTCAAAAAAAAATCTACGCACACGCAAGATCATGGTGATGCATAGCAACGAGAGGGGAGAGTGTTGTCCACGTACCCTCGTAGACCGAAAGCGGAAGCGTTAGCACAACGCGGTTGATGTAGTCGTACGTCTTCACGATCCGACCGATCCAAGTACCGAACGTACGGCACCTCCGAGTTCAGCACACGTTCAGCTCGATGACGTCCCTCGAACTCCGATCCAGCCGAGCTTTGAGGGGGGGGGTGCGCGCCTCCTTCCTTTTGGCCTCTCTCCTCTATTCCCGTATGGCCTAATAAGGCCCAATACTTCTCCCCAGCGAATTCCCGTAACACTCCGGTACTCCGATAAATACTCGAATCATTCGGAACCTTTCCGAAGTCCGAATATAGTCGTCCAATATATCGATCTTTATGTCTCGGCCATTTCGAGACTCCTCGTCATGTCCCCGATCTCATCCGGGACTCCGAACTACCTTCGGTACATCAAAACACATAAACTCATAATATAACCGTCATCGAACTTTAAGCGTGCGGACCCTACGGGTTCGAGAACTATGTAGACATGACCGAGACACGTCTCCGGTCAATAACCAATAGCGGAACCTGGATGCTCATATTGGCTCCCACATATTCTATGAAGATCTTTATCGGTCAGACCGCATAACAACATACGTTGTTCCCTTTGTCATCGGTATGTTACTTGCACGAGATTCGATCGTCGGTATCTCAATACCTAGTTCAATCTCGTTACCGGCAAGTCTCTTTACTCATTCCGTAATAGATCATCCCGCAACTAACTCATTAGTTACAATCCTTGCAAGGCTTATAGTGATGTGCATTACCGAGAGGGCCCAGAGATACCTCTCCGACAATCGGAGTGACAAATCCTAATCTCGAAATACGCCAACCCAACAAGTACCTTCGGAGACACCTGTAGAGCACCTTTATAATCACCCAGTTACGTTGTGACGTTTGGTAGCACACAAAGTGTTCCTTCGGTAAACAGGAGTTGCATAATCACATAGTCATAGGAACATGTATAAGTCATGAAGAAAGCAGTAACAACATACTAAACAATCGAGTGCTAAGCTGTCTATGGCTAGGAAATATAACCATCTTTGATCAACGAGCTAGTCAAGTAGAGGCATACTAGTGACACTCTGTTTGTCTATGTATTCACACATGTATCAAGTTTCCAGTTAATACAATTCTAGCATGAATAATAAACATTTATCATGATATAAGGAAATAAATAATAACTTTATTATTGCCTCTAGGGCATATTTCCTTCAGTCTCCCACTTGCACTAGAGTCAATAATCTAGATCACATCGCCATGTGATTTAACATCAATAGTTCACATCACCATGTGATTAACACCCATAGTTCACATCGTCATGTGACCAACACCCAAAGGGTTTACTAGAGTAAATAATCTAGTTCACATCGCTATGTGATTAACACCCAAAGAGTACTAAGGTGTGATCATGTTTTGATTGTGAGATAATTTTAGTCAACGGGTCTGTCACATTCAGATCCGTAAGTATTTTGCAAATTTCTATGTCTACAATGCTCTGCACGGAGCTACTCTAGCTAATTGATCCCACTTTCAATATGTATCCAGATTGAGACTTAGAGTCATCTGGATCAGTGTCAAAATTTGCATCGACGTAACCCTTTACGACGAACCCTTTTTGTCACCTCCATAATCGAGAAACATATCCTTATTCCACTAAGGATAATTTTGACCGCTGTCCAGTGATCTACTCCTAGATCACTATTGTACTCCCTTGCCAAAATCAGTGTAGGGTATACAATAGATCTGGTACACAGCATGGCATACTTTATAGAACTTATGGCCGAGGCATAGGGAATGACTTTCATTCTCTTTCTATCTTCTGCCGTGGTCGGGCTTTGAGTCTTACTCAATTTCACACCTTGTAACACAGGTAAGAACTCTTTCTTTGACTGTTCCATTTTGAACTACTTCAAAATCTTGTTAAGGTATGTACTCATTGAAAAAACTTATCAAGCGTCTTGATCTATCTCTATAGATCTTGATGCTCAATATGTAAGCAGCTTCACCGAGGTCTTTCTTTGAAAAACTCCTTTCAAACACTCCTTTATGCTTTGCAGAATAATTCTACATTATTTCCGATGAACAATATGTCATTCACATATACTTATCAGAAATGATGTAGTGCGCCCACTCACTTTCTTGTAAATATAGGCTTCACCGCAAGTCTATATAAAACTATATCCTTTGATCAACTTATCAAAGCGTATATTCCAACTCCGAGATGCTTGCACCAGTCCCTAGATGGATCGCTGGAGCTTGCATACTTTGTTAGCACCTTTAGGATTGACAAAACCTTCTGGTTGCATCATATACAACTCTTCTTTAATAAATCCATTAAGGAATGCAGTTTTGTTTATCCATTTGCCAGATTTCATAAAATGCGGCAATTGCTAACATGATTCGGATAGACTTAAGTATAGATACGAGTGAGAAACTCTCATCGTAGTCAACACCTTGAACTTGTCGAAAACCTTTTTGCGACAATTATAGCATTGTAGATAGTAATACTATCAGCGTCCATCTTCCTCTTGAAGATCCATTTATTTTCTATGGCTTGCCGATCATCGGGCAAGTCAACCAAAGTCCACACTTTGTTCTCATACATGGATCCCATCTCAGATTTCGTGGCCTCAAGCCATTTTGTGGAATCTGGGCTCATCATCGTTTCCTCATAGTTCGTAGGTTCGTCATGGTCAAGTAACATGACCTCTAGAACTGGATTACCGTACCACTCTGGTGCGGATTTCATTCTGGTTGACCTACGAGGTTCGGTAGTAACTTGTTCTGAAGTTACATGATCATCATCATTAGCTTCCTCACTAATTGGTGTAGGAGTCACAGGAACAGATTTCTGTGATGAACTACTTTCCAATAAGGGAGCAGGTACAGTTACCTCATCAAGTTCTACTTTCCTCCCACTCACTTCTTTCGAGTGAAACTCCTTCTCTAGAAAGGATCCATTCTTAGCAACGAATGTCTTGCCTTTGGATCTGTGATAGAAGGTGTACCCAACAGTCTCCTTTGGGTATCCTATGAAGACATATTTCTCCGATTTGGGTTTGAGCTTATCAGGATGAAACTTTTTCATATAAGCATCACAACCCCAAACTTTAAGAAACGACAACTTTGATTTCTTGACAAACCACAGTTCATACGGTGTCATCTCAAACGGATTTAGATGGTGCCCTTTTTTACGTGAATGCAGCTGTCTCTAATGCATAACCCCAAAACTATAGTGGTAAATCGGTAAGAAACATCATAGGTTGCACTATATCCAATAAAGTACGGTCATGACGTTCGGACACACCATTATGCTGTGGTGTTCCAGGTGGCACGAATTTGTGAAACTATTCCATATTGTTTTAATTGAAGACCAAACTCGTAACTCAAATATTTGTCTCCGCGATCAGAACGTAGAAACCTTATTTTCTTGTCACGATGATTTTCCACTTCACTCTGAAATTCTTTGAACTTTTCAAATGTTTCAGACTTATGTTTCATCAAGTAGATATACCCATATCTGCTCAAATCATCTGTGAAGGTCAGAAAATAACGATACCCGCCGCGAGCCTCAACACTCATCGGATCGCATACATCGGTATGTATTATTTCCGAATAAGTCAGTTGCTCGCTCCATTGTTCCGGAGAACGGAGTCTTAGTCATCTTGCCCATAAGGCATGGTTCGCAAGCATCAAGTGATTCATAATCAAGTGATTCCAAAAGCCCAACGGCATGGAGTTTCTTCATGCGCTTTACACCTATATGACCTAAACGGCAGTGCCACAAATAATTTGCACTATCATTATTAACTTTGCATCTTTTGGCTTCAATATTATGAATATGTGTATCACTATGATCGAGATCCAACGAACCATTTTCATTGAGTGTGTAACCATATAAGGTTTTATTCATGTAAACTGAACAACAATTATTCTCTAACTTAAAAGAATAACCGTATTGCAATAAACATGATCAAATCATATTCATGCTCAATGCAAACACCAAATAACACTTATTTAGGTTCAACACTAATCCCGAAAGTATAGGGAGTGTGCGATGATGATCATATCAATCTTGGAACCACTTCCAATACACATCGTCAGTTCATCCTTAACTAGTTTCTGTTCATTATGCAACTCCCGTTTCGAGTTACTACTCTTTAGCAACTGAACCAGTATCAAATACCGAGGGGTTGCTACGAACACTAGTAAAATACACATCAATAATCTGTATATCAAATATACCTTTGTTCACTTTTGCCATCCTTCTTATCCACCAAATACTTGGGGCAGTTCCGCTTCCAGGGACCAGTCTCTTTGCAGTAGAAACACTTAGTCTCAGGCTTAGGTCCAGACTTGGGCTTCTTCACTTGAGCAGCAACTTGCTTGCCGTTCTTCTTGAAGTTCCCCTTCTATCCCTTTGCCTTTTTCTTGAAACTAGTGGTCTTGTTAACCATCAGCACTTGATGCTCTTTCTTGATTTCTACCTTCGTCGATTTCAGCATCGCGAAGAGCTCGGGAATTACGTTCGTCATTCCTTGCATACTATAGTTCATCACGAAGTTCTACTAACTTGGTGATGGTGACTAGAGAATTCTGTCAATCACTATTTTATCTGGAAGATTAACTCCCACTTGATTCAAGCGATTGTAGTACCCAGACAATCTGAGCACATGCTCACTGCTTGAGCTATTCTCCTCCATCTTTTAGCTATAGAACTTGTTGGAGACTTCATATCTCTCAACTCGGGTATTTGCTTGAAATATTAACTTCAACTCCTGGAACATCTCATATGGCCCATGACGTTCAAAACGTCTTTGAAGTCCCGATTCTAAGCCGTTAAGCATGGTGCACTAAAATATCAAGTAGTCATCATATTGAGCTAGCCAAACGTTCATAACGTCTACATCTGCTCCTGCAATAGGTCTGTCACCTAGCGGTGCATCAAGGACATAATTCTTCTGTGCAGCAATGAGGATAATCCTCAGATCACGGATCCAATCTGCATCTTTGCTACTAACATCTTTCAACATAATTTTTCTCTAGGAACATATCAAAAATAAACATAGGGAAGCAACAACGCGAGCTATTGATCTACAACATAATTTGTAAAATACTATCAGGACTAAGTTCATGATAAATTAAAGTTCAATTAATCATATTACTTAAGAAATCCCACTAAGATAGACATCCCTCTAATCCTCTAAGTGATCACGTGATCCATATCAACTAAACCATGTCCGATCATCACGTGAGATGGAGTAGTTTCAACAGTGAACATCACTATGTTGATCATATCCACTATATGATTCACGCTCGACCTTTCGGTCTCCGTGTTCCGAGGCCATATCTGTTATATGCTAGGCTCGTCAAGCTTAACCTGAGTATTCCGCGTGTGCAACTGTTTTGCACCCGTTGTATTTGAACGTAGAGCCTATCACACCCGATCATCATGTGGTGTCTCAGCACAAAGAACTTTCGCAACGGTGCATACTCAGGGAGAACACTTATACTTTGATAATTTAGTAAGGGATCATCTTATAATGCTACCGTCAATCAAAGCAAGATAAGATGCATAAAAGATAAACATCACATGCAATCAATATAAATGATATGGTATGGCCATCATCATCTTGTGCTTGTGATCTTCATCTCCGAAGCACCGTCATGATCACCATCGTCACCGGCGCGACACCTTGATCTCCATCGTAGCATCGTTGTCGTCTCGCCAATCTTATGCTTCTACGACTATCGCTACCGCTTAGTGATAAAGTAAAGCATTACAGGGCGATTGCATTGCATACAATAAAGCGACAACCATATGGCTCCTGCCAGTTGCCGATAACTCGGTTACAAAACATGATCATCTCATACAATAAATTTAGCATCATGCTTTGACCATATCACATCACAACATGCCCTGTAAAAACAAGTTTTATGTGGCTGCTACTGGGCTTAGCAAGAACCGTTCTTACCTACGCATCAAAACCACAACGATAGTTTGTCAAGTTGGTGCTGTTTTAACCTTCGCAAGGACCGGGCGTAGCCACACTCGGTTCAACTAAAGTTGGAGAAACTGACACCCGCCAGCCACCTCTGTGCAAAGCACGTAAGAAGAACCAGTCTCGCGTAAGCGTACGCGTAATGTCGGTCCGGGCCGCTTCATCCAACAATACCGCCGAACCAAAGTATAACATGCTGGTAAGCAGTATGACTTATATCGCCCACAACTCACTTGTGTTCTACTCGTGCATATAACATCAACGCATAAAACCAGGCTCGGATGCCACTGTTGGGGAACGTAGTAATTTCAAAAAAAATCTACGCACACGCAAGATCATGGTGATGCATAGCAACGAGAGGGGAGAGTGTTGTCCACGTACCCTCGTAGACCGAAAGCGGAAGCGTTAGCACAACGCGGTTGATGTAGTCGTACGTCTTCACGATCCGACCGATCCAAGTACCGAACGTACGGCACCTCCGAGTTCAGCACACGTTCAGCTCGATGACGTCCCTCGAACTCCGATCCAGCCGAGCTTTGAGGGAGAGTTCCGTCAGCACGACGGCGTGGTGACGATGATGATGTTCTACCGACGCAGGGCTTCGCCTAAGCACCGCTACGATATTATCGAGGTGGACTATGGTGGAGGGGGGCACCGCACACGGCTAAGAGATCAAGAGATCAATTGTTGTGTCTATGGGGTGCCCCCCTGCCCCCGTATATGAAGGAGCAAGGGGGGAGGCGGCCGGCCAAGGAGGAGGGCGCGCCAAGGGGGGAGTCCTACTCCTACCGGGAGTAGGACTCCTCCTTTCCTTGTTGGAGTAGGAGAGAAGGAAAGAGGGGGAGAGGGAGACGGAAAAGGGGGCTGCACCCCTTGTCCAATTCGGACCAGAGGGGGGGGGGGGTGCGCGCCTCCTTCCTTTTGGCCTCTCTCCTCTATTCCCGTATGGCCTAATAAGGCCCAATACTTCTCCCCAATGAATTCCCGTAACTCTCCGGTACTCCGATAAATACCCGAATCACTCGGAACCTTTCCGAAGTCCGAATATAGTCGTCCAATATATCGATCTTTACGTCTCGGCCATTTCGAGACTCCTCGTCATGTCCCCGATCTCATCCGGGACTCCGAACTACCTTCGGTACATCAAAACACATAAACTCATAATATAACCGTCATCGAACTTTAAGCGTGCGGACCCTACGGGTTCGAGAACTATGTAGACATGACCGAGACACGTCTCCGGTCAATAACCAATAGCAGAACCTGGATGCTCATATTGGCTCCCACATATTCTACAAAGATCTTTATCGGTCAGACCGCATAACAACATACGTTATTCCCTTTGTCATCGGTATGTTACTTGCCCGAGATTCGATCGTCGGTATCTCAATACCTAGTTCAATCTCGTTACCGGCAAGTCTCTTTACTCGTTCCGTAATACATCATCCCGCAACTAACTCATTAGTTACAATCCTTGCAAGGCTTATAGTGATGTGCATTACCGAGAGGGCCCAGAGATACCTCTCCGACAATCGGAGTGACAAATCCTAATATCAAAATACGCCAACCCAACAAGTACCTTCGGAGACACCTGTAGAGCACCTTTATAATCACCCAGTTACGTTCTGACGTTTGGTAGCACACAAAGTGTTCCTCCGGTAAACGGGAGTTGCATAATCTCATAGTCATAGGAACATGTATAAGTCATGAAGAAAGCAGTAGCAACATACTAAACGATCGAGTGCTAAGCTAACGGAATGGGTCAAGTCAATCACATCATTCTCCTAATGATGTGATCCCATTAATCAAATGACAACTCATGTCTATGGCTAGGAAACATAACCATCTTTGATCAACGAGCTAGTCAAGTAGAGGCATACTAGTGACACTCTGTTTGTCTATGTATTCACACAAGTATTATGTTTCCGGTTAATACAATTCTAGCATGAATAATAAACATTTATCATTATATAAGGAAATAAATAATAACTAGTATATGAAAGTGACAAAATGAGAGACTCTCTATCATGAAGATCATGGTGCTACTTTGAAGCACAAGTGTGGTAAAAGGATAGTAACATTGTCCCTTCTCTCTTTTTCTCTCTTTTTTTATTTGGGCCTTTTCTCTTTTTTATGGCCTCTTCTCTTTTCTTTTTTCTTTTTTTTCGTCCGGAGTCTCATCCTGACTTGTGGGGGAATCATAGTCTCCATCATCCTTTCCTCACTTGGGGCAATGCTCTAAAAATGAAGATCATCACACTTTTGTTTTTCTTACAACTCAACAATTACAACTCGATACTTAGAACAAAATATGACTCTATATGAATGCCTCCGGTGGTGTACCGAGATATGCAATGAATCAAGAGCGACATGAAAGAATTATGAACGGTGGCTTTGCCACAAATACGATGTCAACTACATGATCATGCAAAGCAATATGACAATGATGGAGCGTGTCATAATAAATGGAACTGTGGAAAGTTGCATGGCAATATATCTCGGAATGGCTATGGAAATGCCATGATAGGTAGGTATGGTGGCTGTTTTGGGGAAGGTTTATGGTGGGTGTATGATACCGGTGAAAAGTGCGCGGTATTAGAGAGGCTAGAAATGGTGGAAGGGTGAGAGTGCGTATAATCCATGGACTCAACATTAGTCATAAAGAACTCACATACTTATTGCAAAAATCTATAAGTTATCAAAGCAAAGTATTACGCGCATGCTCCTAGGGGGATAGATTGGTAGGAAAGGACCATCGCTCGTCCCCGACCGCCACTCATAAGGAAGACAATCAATAAATAAATTATGCTCCGACTTCATCACATAACGGTTAACCATACGTGCATGCTACGGGAATCACAAACTTTAGAACAAGTATTTATCAAATTCACAGCTACTCAACTAGCATAACTCTAATATCACCATCTTCATATCTCAAAACAATCAAACTTCTCATAGTATTCAATGCACTCATAAGAAAGTTTTTACTAGTCTTGAATACCTAGCATATTAGGATTAAGCACATTACCATGCTATTTAAGACTCTCAAAATAATATAAGTGAAGCATGAGAGTTCATCTATTTCTTCCATATAAAACCACCATTGTGCTCTAAAAGATATAAGTGAAGCACTAGAGCAAACGACAAACTACTCCAAAAGATATAAGTGAAGATCAATGAGTAGTCGAATAATTATACAACTATGTGAAGACTCTCCCATTTAATAATTTCAGATCTTGGTATTTTATTTCAACAGCAAGCAAAGCAAAAGAAAATAAAATGACGCTCCAAGCAAAACACATATCATGTGGTGAATAAAAATGTAGCTCCAAGTAAAGTTACCGATGAACGAAGACGAAAGAGGGGATGCCTTCCGGGGCATCCCCAAGCTTAGGCTCTTGGTTATCCTTGAATATTACCTTGGGGTACCTTGGGCATCCCCAAGCTTAGGCTCTTGCCACTCCTTATTCCATAGTCCATCGAATCTTTACCCAAAACTTGAAAACTTCACAACACAAAACTTAACAGAAAACTCGTAAGCTCCGTTAGCGGAAAAAAACAAAACACCACTTCAAGGTACTGTAATGAACTCATTATTTATTTATATTGGTGTTAAACCTACTGTATTCCAACTTCTCTATGGTTTATAAACTATTTTACTAGCCATAGAGTCATCAAAATAAGCAAACAACACACGAAAAACAGAACAGTCTGTAGTAATCTGTATCAAACGTATACTTATGGAACTCCAAAAATTCTAAAATAAATTGGTGGACCTGAGGAATTTGTCTAGTAATCATCTTCAAAAAGAATCAACTAAATAGCACTCTCCAGTAAAAAAAATTAGCTAATCTCGTGAGCGCTAAAGTTTCTGTTTTTTACAGCATGATCATAAAGACTTCACCTAAGTCTTCCCAAAGGTTCTACTTGGCACAAACACTAATTAAAACACAAAACCACATCTAAACAGAAGCTAAATGGATTATTTATTACTAAACAGAACCAAAAAGCAAGAAACTAAAATAAAGTTGGGTTGCCTCCCAACAAGCGCTAACGTTTAAAGCCCCTAGCTAGGCATGATGATTTCAATGTTGCTCACATAAAATATAAGAATTGAAACATAACAAGAGCATCATGAAGAATATGACTAGCAAATTTAAGTCTAACCCACTTCCTATGCATAGGGATTTTGTGAGCAAAGAACTTATGGGAACAATAATCAACTTGCATATGAAGGTAAAACAAGCATAACTTCAAGATTTTAAGAACATAAAGAGGAAACTTGATGTTATTGCAATATGTAGAAGCATATGATCCTCTCTCATAATGATTTTCAGTAGCATCATGAATGAATTCAATAATATAACCAGCACCTAAAGCATTCTTTTCATGATCTACAAGCATAGAATTTTTATTACTCTCCACATAAGCAAATTTATTCTCATGAATAGTGGTGGGAGCAAACTCAACAAAATAACTATCATGTGAAGCATAATCCAATTGAAAATTAAAATCATGATGACAAGTTTCATGGTTATCTTTATTCTTTATAGCATACGTGTCATCACAATAATCATCATAAATAGGAGGCATGCTTTCATCATAACAAATTTGCTCATCAAAACTTGGGGGACTAAACATATCATCTTCATCAAACATAGCATCCCCAAGCTTGTGGCTTTGCATATCATTAGCACCATGGATATTCAAGGAATTCATACTAACAACATTGCAATGATGCTCATCATTCAAATATTTAGTGCCAAATATTTTAATGCATTCTTCTTCTAACACTTTGGCACAATTTTCCTTTCCATCATACTCACGAAAGATATTAAAAAGATGAAGCGTATGAGACAAACTCAATTCCATTTTTTTGGTAGTTTTCTTTTATAAACTAAACTAGTGATAAAACAAGAAACAAAAAGATTCGATTGCAAGATCTAAAGATATACCTTCAAGCACTCACCTCCCCGGCGACGGCGCCAGAAACTGCTTAGTTGACGGGGTGTGAGTGCCGCTTACCTGGCCTCCCCGGCAACGGCGCCAGAAACTGCTTGATGTCTACTACGCAACCTTCTTCTTGTAGACGTTGTTGGGCCTCCAAGTGCAGAGGTTTATAGAACAGTAGCAAATTTCCCTCAAGTGGATGACCTAAGGTTTATCAATCCGTGGGAGGCGTAGGATGAAGATGGTCTCTCTCAAGCAACCCTGCAACCAAATAACAAATAGTCTCTTGTGTCCCCAACACACCCAATACAATGGTAAATTGTATAGGTGCACTAGTTCGGCGAAGAGATGGTGATACAAGTGCAATATAGATGGTAGATATAGGTTTTTGTAATCTGAAAATATAAAAACAGCAAGGTAGCAAGCGATAAAAGTGAGCGTAAACGGTATTGCAATGCGTTGAAACAAGGCCTAGGGTTCATACTTTCACTAGTGCAAGTTCTCTCAACAATAATAACATAATTGGATCATATAACTATCCCTCAACATGCAACAAAGAGTCACTCCAAAGTCACTAATAGCGGAGAACAAAAGAAGAGATTATGGTAGGGTATGAAACCACCTCAAAGTTATTCTTTCCAATCAATCCGTTGGGCTATTCCTATAAGTGTCACAAACAGCCCTAGAGTTCATACTAGAATAACACCTTAAGACACAAATCAACCAAAACCCTAATGTCACCTAGATACTCCAATGTCACATCAAGTATCCGTGGGT
The DNA here is from genome assembly GCF_018294505.1 of Triticum aestivum. Taxonomy (NCBI): domain Eukaryota; kingdom Viridiplantae; phylum Streptophyta; class Magnoliopsida; order Poales; family Poaceae; genus Triticum; species Triticum aestivum. Next base: position 288,184,297 of record NC_057796.1, read on the forward strand.
ATGATTATACGATCACACAATCTCATATTCATCTATTCAACCAACACATAAAACCTCAAAGAGTGCCCCAAAATTTCTACCGGAGAATCAAGACGAAAACGTGTGCCAACCCCTATGCATAAGTTCATGGGCGGAACCCGCAAGTTGATCACCAAAACATACATCAAGTGAATCACGTGATATCCCATTGTCACCACAGATACGCGCGGCAAGACATACATCAAGTGTTCTCAAATCATTAAAGACTCAATCCGATAAGATTACTTCAAAGGGAAAACTCAATCCATTACAAGAGAGTAGAGGGGGAGAAGCAACATAAGATCCAACTATAATAGCAAAGCTCGCGATACATCAAGATCGTGCCAAATCAAGAACACGAGAGAGAGAGAGATCAAACACATAGCACATAGCTACTGGTACATACCCTCAGCCCCGAGGGTGAACTACTCCCTCCTCGTCATGGAGAGCACCGGGATGATGAAGATGGCCACCGGTGAGGGTTCCCCCCTCCGGTAGGGTGCCGGAACAGGGCCCCGATTGGTTTTTGGTGGCTACAGAGGCTTGCGGCGGCGGAACTCCCGATCTATTCTGTTCCCCGATCGTTTTAGGGTATATGGATATATATAGGTGAAAGAAGTACGCCAGGGGAGCCACGAGGGGCCCACGAGGGTGGAGGGCGCGCCCAGGGGGGTGGGCGCGCCCCCCTGCCTCGTGCCTTCCTTGTTGCTTTCTTGACGTGGACTCCAAGTCTCCCGGGTTGCTTTCCTTCCAAAAATAACTTCTCTAGAAGGTTTCATTCTGTTTTGACTCCGTTTGATATTCCTTTTCTTCGAAACACTGAAACAAGGGAAAAAACAAGAATTGGCACTGTGGGTCAATAGTTTAGTCCCAAAAATAATATAAAAGTGTATAATAAAGCCCATAAACATCCAAAACAGATAATATAATAGCATGGAACAATCAAAAATTATAGATACGTTGGAGACGTATCATGGAGGCGCAGCAGTGGGAGGAGGCGACTTCGTCACCAGGACCTGGGAGATCACGGGTTCCGGAGCAGCTGGGACCTCATCAGCCGCGCCAAGTGCCGGCACCTCCGGAGCCAGCGGGGCCATGGGGGCTGATTCCACGTGGCAATGCTCCTCTTGGCCTCGCGAGGACGATCGGGCTGGGGAGATGCGGGCGCTGCTGCCTCCTCTCTCCGCGGAGGGAGGCACGGCCGCCGTATCCTCTTTTCTCTTCTTTGCCGAAGACGTCGGCCTGACCAACCAAGGGCGAGCATCAGGAAATGACGAGTACAAACAGGGACAAGCGAAGCTTAAGACACTTACTGATCCACCGCAATATACTTCCGCTTGGGAAGCTTGAAGCCTGACAGCTTCAGGACCTGAGGTGCAGGCGTTCGGGCTCCGGCGGCGCCAGGCGGTGCGGAGGCAGAACCGGAGCTGGCCCCAGGAGGCGTCAGGACGGAGGCGGCGTCACGAGCCACCAGCGACGACCTACCCCTCGTCGGGATGAGGTGCTGCTCCCTCTCCCCTTGGCGGGCGTCGACCTCGGCATCATCAGGAAGGGCGCGGAGGATCTCGGCCTTGTTCAGAGGGGAAGTCTCCCCCATCTCTTCCAGAGTCTTCTCCGAGTCCACCTTCTCTTCCCCTTCCCCACGGGACTCGTCAGAAGACACCTCCATCGGTTTCTGTATCGCAGGGGCTCCTGGGAGCGCCGGCGGCACCAGCCCACGCGCGTCAAAGGTCGGCCTGGAGGCGATGAATTCCTCCCGGTCCCTGCGTTGGAACAAGGGAATGAAGGCGCTAGGCGGGTACTCCGGTTGTCCCCGACTATGAGGCGCAGGACGACATCCAATTCATCGCCAGGCAGGTCCCCCGGCCTCAGGCGGGTCTTGTTGCCCTCTTCTTCAAGCTCCCAAAGGGGGCGCGCACGCGCCTGGAGTGGGGCAACCCGCAGCATCAGGAACTCCCTTAGGAGCATCGCCCCCGTTATCTTGGCCGCCCACGCATTGCCCGGCTTCAGGTCGGTCACCATCTGCCCCAACACTAGCGATGCCCGCTCATCGGCAAGCTCCGCCTTGGGCCATTCCCCGTTGGAGGAGGGCTCCGCCGTTGGCAACGCCAGACGCGGGTCGGCGCGCTTGGCATCCATCATGACCCATTTGGACCGAATGTTGTCGGCCCTCTTCCCGATGCTCGAGATCGAGTTGGCCTTGATGGCTGTGACGAAGTTAGCGAATCTGGAGATGTGACCCTCGCTGACACGGAGGAAGAAGAAATGGCGCAGTAACGCCACGGACGGCATCACGCCCAGGTACGCCTCACAGTAGTAGGCGAAGATGGACAGGAGGAGGACAGAATTGGGATGGAGATGCAGCGCCTGCAGACCGTAGTGGTCGAGGACTTCATAAAAGAAATCGGAGAAAGGAGGGACCAACCCAACGGCGATGCTGCTCGAGAAGAAAGGGAAGAAGGTGCTCCCCTCAGGCTCCGGCTCGTCAGAAGCGAGCCGGAGTTCCGTCTTCCCCCACTCATTGCTCTCCCCAGCCATCTGTAGACGCACGGAGGCGAGGCTCTTCTCCGTGACGGTGGGCGCTTCAAGAGCGGGCTTGTACCAAGCCGGTGCCGAGGAGGTCTTGACCTTGCGTGGCGCCATGGGTTGTAGATGCAGAACAAGGTTGGAGCAGATCTGGAGGTAGCTGCAGCAAGGAGCGAGAAAGGATCTGAGGCGAGACAATGAAGAAGCAATGAAGGCAAGGGCAGCTTGCACCAGCCTTTTGTCAGGGCAAGCAGTTGCCGAGGCAGCGTGGGGAAGCGAAGACGCCCATGTCCAATCAACCGCCACACGTCAACCAAGGCCGCAGGCTTTTGGGGCCCGCGGTGCTCCGAACTTGACCCTTGGCTTCGCCGCGAAGCCAAGCCTAAGCGCACCTTGGGCCTGGGGGCTACAGTCGGCGTTCTGGGAACGGTGGTCCCCAGACTTGCCTGCCTACAGCCCACAGAGTGGCTAAGCAAGCAGGACGTACGGCCCATCTTCATCAACAAGGCATCCAAGACCCTCACGAGGGTCCAAGCCTCGCGAGGCGGACGACGGAAGACCTCCTCTGGAGTGGCCTAGCCAGCAGGCTCACGAGGAGCGGAGATGTCAAGGTGGGGCAAAACCTCACGAGGCCCTCGTGACGTGAGCCATGATGAACGACACCAGGCGGGCGCCAGCGCGCGCAGCGTCCTTGTTTCCTCTTTGGTGCTAAGGAGGCCAGCGCAGGCGAGGAGTACCGAGGCATCAGGCAAAGCTTGCTATATTGGTGCAACGAGACCAAGACCAGGAGGACGGCAAGGCGGAGGTCATCGTGGAGCCCAAGACGGCGTCACCACCAGAGCTTTCCGCAGGCGAAGACCACTTTTGTCAGGATAGCTTGTACTAGTTGTCCCCCTTCAAATTTGCCCGCTGTTGTTGGCTCCCTTCCCGCTCGATATTTGGGAAGAGGACCAGGGCCTATATAGAGGCATCTCATCTTAGCTTGATCCAACCCGATCGAGAGCCTACCCTAGCCACAAGAGCACCTCAACCTCAGGAGGCTGTTCTTCCCTTGTACTGTTCATCATCAGCCCTAGAGGCAATCCACCACCACCACACTGGAGTAGGGTATTACACCACAACGGTGGCCCGAACCAGTATAAACCCCGTGTCTCTCTGTGTTGCGAGTTCGTTGAGTTTGTCCGCGAGATCTTAGCGAGCTAGGGCGTAGATCGGTAGGAGGGAAAGACTTCGCGCGCACCCCAGTGTTCGAACCTTAAGGGTTTGCCGGAACCCCACATCCGACAACGTCCATTTTGCATCATGCCTTTATATCGATATTTATTGCATTATGGGCTATTATTACACATTATGGCACAATACTTATGCATTTTCTCTCTTATTTTACAAGGTTTACATGAAGAGGGAGAATGCCGGCAGCTGGAATTCTGGGCTGGAAAAGGAGCAAATATTAGAGACCTATTCTGCACAACGCCAAAAGTCCTGAAACTCCACGAAAGTCAGTTTTGGAATATATTAAAAATATTGGGCGAAGAAAGCACCAGAGGGGGGCCACCCACTGTCCACGAGGGTGGAGGGCGCGCCCCCGCCTCATGGGCCACCTGGAAGCCCCCCGATGCCCATCTTCTAATATAAGGTGTATTTTGCCCTGGAAAAAATAAGAAGGAAGCTTTCGGGACGAAGCGCCGCCGTCTTGAGGCGGAACCTTGGCGGAACCAATCTAGGGCTTTGGCGGAGCTGTTCTGCCGGGGAAACATCCCTTCGGGAGGGGGAAATCGTCACCATCGTCATCACCATCAATCCTCTCATTGGGAGGGGGTCAATCTCCATCAACATCTTCACCAGCACCATCTCCTCTCAAACCCTAGTTCATCTCTTGTATCCGGTCTTTGTCTCAAAACCTCAGATTGGTACCTGTGGGTTGCTAGTAGTGTTGATTGCTCCTTATAGTTGATGCTAGTTGGTTTATTCGGTGGAAGATCATATGTTCAGATCCTTTATGCACATTAATACCCCTCTGATTATGAACATGAATATGATTTGTGAGTATTTACGTTTGTTCCTGAGGACATGGGAGAAGTCTTGTTATAAGTAGTCATGTGAATTTGGTATTCGTTCGATATTTTGATGAGATGTATGTTGTCTTTCCTCTAGTGGTGTTATGTGAACGTCGACTACATGACACTTCACCATTTTTTGGGCCTAGGGGAAGGCATTGGGAAGTAATAAGTAGATGATGAGTTGCTAGAGTGACAGAAGCTTAAACCCTAGTTTATGTGTTGCTTCGTAAGGGGCTGATTTGGATCCATATGTTTCATGCTATGGTTAGGTTTACCTTAATTCTCCTTTCGTAGTTGCGGATGCTTGCGAGAGGGGTTAATCATAAGTGGGATGCTTGTCCAAGGAAGGGCAGTACCCAAGCACCGGTCCACCCACATATCAAATTATCAAAGTAACAAACGTGAATCATATGAGCATGATGAAAACTAGATTGACGATAATTCCCATGTGTCCTCGGGAGCATTTTCCTTTATATAAGAGTTTGTCCAGGCTTGTCCTTTGCTACAAAAAGGATTGGGCCACCTTGCTGCACCTTGTTTACTTTTTTTATTTGTTACTCGTTATGAATTACCTTATCACAAAACTATCTATTACCGATAATTTCAGTGCTTGCAGAGAATACCTTACTGAAAACCGCTTGTCATTTCCTTCTGCTCCTTGTTGGGTTCGACACTCTTACTTATCGAAAGGACTACGATAGATCCCCTATACTTGTGGGTCATCATGTAGTTGGGAGAATTCAAAAAGATAATAGGACTATCATGTGTGGGCGCAATAGCAACAATTTCATTCTTAACATAAGGAACTATAGCAAGTTCATCTCCATAAGCATCATTCATATTGGCATCTTGGCCACAAGCATAGGAAGCATCAAGTTCATCAAAAAGGGATATTTCAAATGAATCAACGGGAGCATAGCAATTATCATAGCATCCATCCTTCGGTAAGCACGAAGGGACATTAAACAATGTATGAGTTGAAGAGTTACTCTCATTAGAAGGTGGGCACGGGTGATCAATCTGCTCTTCCTCCATTTGTTCTTTGCTCTCCTCATCATCTTTTTCATCCAATGAGCTCACAGTTTCATCAATCCCCTCTTCCATAGACTCCTGCAAAATATTAGTCTCTTCTTGGACAGCGGAGACTTTCTCAATAAATGCATCAATGTCGGAATTGTATTTATAATTCTCATAGCAATATTTAAGTATAGTAAAATTTTCATGTCTATAAACTGAATCATCAAAATCTTCAAACTTTTCAAACAAAGATTCAATTTCATAAGCACCCTTAAAAGCAACAAATTCTTCTATTCTTTCCACATCATAGTAATCATATCTACCATTAGCATAAGAAGCTAAGGTTTCATTATCATTAAATTTGCATGAAAAGGGAAGGTGTGGAGCATTCATCCTAGAGCAACAAGTATAATCATATCTCAAGCATAGCTCCCAAGCATACCAATGCAACATATGAATTTTATCCCATAACAGTTTCCATTTTTGTGTCAAGCGATAATCCCTAAAGTATCCACGTTGATCCAACGTGTCTCCATTATCAAGTTGAAGGGGTTTTCTCAGAATTATCAAAGTGGTGTTTAATATCTTTCACATAACGAGCATCGAGGGTTTTAGGAGGTTCCCCATCTCCATGAGTAGCAAGTACAACTATTTTTTTGGTATTTCGTGTTCCATATCCATAACTAAAGATAGAGAACAACTTAGAACAGAAAATAAAAATTACTTAGTGATAAAGTAAACAAGCACACACGAGAATATTCACCCCATGCTATTGCTCCCCGACAACGGCACTAGAAAAAAGGTCTTGATAACGACCACCGATACAACTCTACGCACACTTGATGTTTGCTTTACCTAAAACAAGTATGAAACTATTTTGCAAGAATAAAACTACGAGTACTTTGCGAGAATAAAACTACGGATAAATTGCAAGGTAATAAAAGTGGATAGCTTTTGTCAACAAGAAAGTCATTTGTCCCTAGGCAATCGATAACTAGACCGGTAGTCGTTCTTGCAATTTTATATGAGGGAGAGGCATGAGCTAACATACTTTCTCTACTTGGATCATATGCACTTATGATTGGACCCGTAGCAAGCATCCGCAACTACTAAAGAGCATTAAGGTCGTGAAACCCAACCATAGCATTAAGTATCAAGTCCTCGTTACTACCATACGCAACAACCCCCAAACTCGGGTTTATGCTTCTGTCACTCACGCAACCCACCATAAGCGAATCATGAACGTATTGCAACACCCTACAGTGGGGATCCCTCCGTTTGCGCGACACAGAGGGCACCGTAGGACAGCACCATATATAAAATATACAATCATACCAACCAAGATCACGATTAACCCATAGGACAAAACGGATCTACTCAAACATCAAAGGATAGCCAAATATCATTGGGAAATAATATATGGAGTTGGGCACCATGTTTAAGTAGAGATTACAACGGGGAGAAGGGATGTTACACCGCTGCATAGAGGGGGAGAAAGTTGGTGTTGACGGTAGGAAGATTGTTGATGTAGATCGCCGTCACGATCCTTGCCCCGGTGGCACTCCGGCGCCACCGGGAGAGAGGGGGGGAGAGAGCCCCTCTCCTTCTTCTTCTTCCTTGGCCTCCCCCCTAGATGGGAGGAGAGTTCCCCCTCTGGTCCATGGCCTCCATGGTGACAGAGGGGCGGGATCCCCTCCGAGATTGGATCTCCCTCTCTATTCTCTTCTGTTTCGCGTTCCTGTTTTCTGGCCCTTCACCGTTTCTTAAATCCCAGAGATCCGTAACTCCGATTGCGCTGAAATTTTTACATGATTTTTTTCCATAAATTATCTTTCTTGCGCCCGAAGAAGGGCCCCATCCGACTTACGGTGAGGGCACAAGACACTTGTGCACGCCAGGGGGTGCCCGGCGCGCCCTGGTGGGTTGTGCAGGCCATGGGCCTCCGTTAGCGTTGATTCCACCTCCCAAAAATCATAAATATTCCAAAATAATTCTCCATTAATTTTTATCGCATTTGGACTTTGTTTGATATGGATACTCTATGAAACAAAAAACATACAACAAACAGGAACTGGCACTGGGCACTGGATCAATAGGTTAGTCCAATAAATCATATAAAATGTTGCCAAAAGTATGTGAAAGTTGTATAATAATGGCATGAAACAATAAAAAATTATAGATACGACGGAGACGTATCAGCCCCCCTAGGGTGCCTTCTCCTCCCCCTCCCCCCTATATATAGAGGGGTAGAGGGAGGGCAGCCGTACCCATCTATGCCACGGCGCTGCCCTCCCTCTCCCTCGTAGCCCTCTTCCTCTCCGTAGTGCTTAGCAAAGCTCGGCTAAGATTCCACCACCACCGCCACCACGCCGTCGTGCTGCAGGAGGACTCAAGCTACTACTTCACCATCGTTCACTGGATCGAGGAGGTGAAGGCGTCATCAAGCCGTACGTGTGTTGAATGCGGAGGTGCCGTCCGCTCGACACTTGGATCGGGAGTTCGCGGGATGGATCATGATTGGATCGCGAAGACGTTCGACTATATCAACCGCGTTTCTTAACGTTTCTGCTTAGCGATCTACAAGGGTATGTAGATGCAATCTCTCCTCTCGTAGATGTTCATCTCTTAGATTGATCTTGGTGAGCGTACGAAAATTATTGTTTCCCATGCAACGTTCCCCAACACGGCCACGCGGTGAAACCTATCTCATATATTTTGAGGAAGACCATCCATGTACACAGGTCGCACAACTTAGAATTAGCAGCAACCTCGACGTTCTCCGTGTTGCCGGGGTTCAACATTTTGATCAACAAGTACGAGCAACCTTCGCTCCGATACCACTTGACGAAGTACAAGCTGGCGAGATGCCAATCCTTGTGAGTTGTGGCAGGATCTCTCACAGTACTAGTAGTATCCGTGATGAGAAATTTCGAACTTACGTAGAGTAGATCAGATCAACTCTATGCGTAGCAGCAACAAAATTCCCACAGCTCATCAATGAACACTATCTTAGGTGTCTAGATATGGGATGTTTTTGGATTTTTATTCAACTCATGGAAAATAAATTCGGCCTCTAGATCAACCATAGATGGCTTTTTTTACCTTTTCTGATAAATGATGGATTTTATTTGCTCAAAATGAAGCATCAAAGGATACAAGCACTATAAGCATATATCTGGCCTCTGTATAGTTAGGATGCACGCAGCCAACACCAACACACACAACACACGCCGACAACTAGCAAATTCATATAAGACCAAAGCTATGTAATCAACGTAGCTGACTTTATTTTTATAAGCAACACAACCCGAGAAACCGACCAAGCCAACCAATTTGAAACAGACTCTCCTATCCAAACTAATCAAAATTTGACTAATTAATGACCCGGCCACCTTAGAATCAACCTTGATCCAGATTGTGTAGGTACCTAGCTAGTTATTTGTGCTTTTCTAAAAATAAAAGCATGCTATGCACCGTAACCTCTTGCAACAATAAAAATGAAAACTTCGCATATAGTTTCCTTCTTTGGTGGAGTCCTAAAATTTGCTTCATCCCTTCCTGTAATGGAGGGATTTGGAGCAACATCGGACCAATCAAAACTTGTTGCATCATGATAGAATACCAAATTACTTTATTCTTTTGTATAGCACACATATCATCTCATAAAATACAGGTTGCCTTCTTTCTTGGTCTTGCCGCTGGCCACTCCTTCTGGACATGTGTGGCTTGAATAATCTTTTGATGCAAGAAATAGCTTAGGCACTAGTGCTCATATAAGGGATTCGACTTTTTCTTTGGTGAAACTGTAGGTCGGGATCTCCTATAGCTCTGCCTAAAGTTTGAGCAAGATTGAGAAAATCTCCAAGGTTTGAGCATTGCAAAAAATGAAGGAGAGAGTAATGGAGTCGTCCCCCATCTTATGCGTGGAGAAGAAGGGGTCTTTTTATAAGTGGCCTTGAAGTATGACCATTATGCAACAGAAGTTGCAAACCTTCTATTAAGCCTGAAGGCTAGGCAGCTGTAGGTTAGAGGATCTGGCAGACACTAAGATCAGTAGAAAACATTGCAACCTTTCTTTAGCACCTGGAGGCTGATCAAAGGTGCCCCGAAGGGTTCGGGTTGCCCCAGAGGTTCCGTGTGTGTTAGAAACTAACATGGCTTTTAAAGTAGGTTATCTCTTGCCATGGGATGGGTTGTGGGTGCATATAGGCTAGTGCAAGTGAGTTGATTCCCATCAAATCTCCATAGTGTACTCCCTCTTTATAGCACGGCTTTCCTATCGACTCAAACAAATCAAATATCGATAAGATGTCCTCTTTTCCTCATTTTGAATGGGGGGTCTCTGTCCATTTGTGCTTGTCTTTGAATGTGCTATCTCACTATTTATAGACTCAAGCATATGGTTAGATCACTAATATAAGTTTTCATTAACACCAAAATCACTTAGTTGAAATTATGTCCCTTCAGCAAAACACTTGTGGTGTGCACTAATTGGTTTTGAGAGGGTTGAAGGAGCTTTGGCCAGTGGCCATGGACATCATTGGTGCACTATTGGTTGACTACCTTGATCCAATCTAGAGGACTCCACCTTCACATCCTCCTCCAAATAGAATGATGTAAAAAATAGGCGTACAAAGAGATGTTGGTTGTTGCAGGCAACAAAGGATATGGAGGATATTGGAATGATGTCAACTAGATTTAATTGCCTTGGTGTCGCTCGGCTATGACAAGGGGATTGGTGTGGTATTGGTGATGTCGAGCATGTCTTGGTTTCTGTCTCACATGCTTCATTCTTTGGTGATCCTTAACTTCTTGCTTGTTGGCCCACCAATAAAGTAGTAAACCAACAATGTGCCTTACGAGGTGTCCTCAATCGTAATGTGGTCAATAGTATAAGGTACTCATGTACTAAGGCGGACAATTCACGCGACTGTTTAAACCCTTTGTTTGATCTTATAAGGCTTCTTCACAAAAATGTGAATAAACCCGAAGATAGAAAAGACTTCCTTATTTGAGTTCTCAACTTTGTGATCATTTCTGATTATTCATTGATTTCAGATTATTCGATCCATAATGATATCCTTACTTCATCAATAAGGTCACATAGCAGGTCTAAAAGTATTACATATCCACTTTTTCAGGAAGGGGGCGAGACAGGGTGTTCCCCACCTGAATACATCGCTCAAATGACCAATGGTCTGAGTTGATTACATGCAGAGATCAACACGCGAGGAGACGTAAACGCCAGAAGTTGGTGGCAGCCTTATAACTCAGTTTCACAAACCGATCGGACCAAGTGGTGAAGTCGTTGATTATGTTCTTGATTGTAGCAATGTTGTATTGGTATTGGTTTCAGAAGATGAGCGCGTTCCTTGGAATACCAAATCTTCCAAATGATTGTGGGCAACACCGAATGGCTTACTTGTCGAGGAAGAGGAATCAGCGTCACAGTTTCCCAAATGTTGGCAAGGTCATCTTGAGTAGGAGTGTCTAGATCAAGCCATTGCCAAACCCTAATGAACATGGAGCACTGAAGGAAAATATGCCTACAACCTACTTATGCAATAACACTTTAGCATACTAATGCGAATTTCATTTTGGCCTCCTAGGTGCCAAACAAGGTCAAATCTTTGTGGGGCTACTCTTCCATAACCTGCTAAACACCGAGCCAACTTACGCCACGAGCATATCGTCGACTACAGTGACCGCCTGAGACTACAATGTCCACTTATACTTTTTAGAATGTAACATTGACAACAAAATGCACTCATATACTTGTATGCTCTCCAGCAGGTAAGAAAGATGCACACATGCTATGAACATAATCTTCGCAACAGAATATTTCAGCAGAACACACATTCCTTGATTTGCAAGAATCATTTGAGCACACACTCTCATTCATTTGCGTGAAACATAATTACATACTTTGGCGCGACGATATAAACACCTAAATAAGCACGCACGTAAAAGAAGCAGCCATTAGTCTGGAGCACAAAAGAAACCCAAGATATATGTATACATCAAGAAGAACCAAATGGACTGTACAACGTCGAGAGGGAACCAAATGGGCACCGATGAAGCAGACCTCGCCCATATGTCACAAGCGTCATATGTAGGTCTGCTTGGACAGCTTGAAACCTGAGATGAGAGCCGAGAGCGCGAGGCAAACAAAGGCGAAGAAGGCCATGCTAATCGAGGCAGCGGACGAGTCAGTGAACACGTTGTCCGAGCCCTCCCGCATGCGGTTTGTGATCGGGATTGCAGCAGACAACGCGGACATCAGAAGGTACGCCGTTGCCTGCAAGAACAAGAGAAACCCATTTTGGTAAGTATGGTTAAGAATTTTGTAGGCATTTAAGTATAATGTGGTTTTACTTCGAGGGGAGAAACATTGCATAGAACTTCATGATTTTTAATGAATGTGTGTCACACTATCGTTATCGGTTCCACCACACGAAGTATGCAGCGAATGTTGATCACTATCAGAACATCGCAATTGTGAATATTCATAGTGCATATAAAGTTTATAATAACGGGCCATGGCAAATAGCAGCATCCTCAAAGCAAGCTAAATCAATGCTAGGTCGCTGCTGAATGACATTGTAGCCCCTTAAAACCGCAAACTTATACTATATAGATGTTGTTTAGTGGGACCCACCAAACGCTATTAGCGCAGCCATTTAAAATTTTGAATATGTATCTTCAAAAGGATGACAGTTCTGTATTCACACTGTGCTTCACAAATGTCAAACAACGAACGGTACCATATAGCTAAACTAAATTAGACATCCTACTTAATTACTACTTCCATTCTTCCATTAAGCTCCAATAAGGCACCATATGCGTGTTGACTTACTTGTTCTGATCCACATGTGAGGAATTATATGAAGTGGAAGTGCGGAGTGCCATGTGGACGCATTAGGTCGTGTTCGAGTAAAAGTATATTAGCTCAAGAAATGGGCTAGAATTCCAGCACACAACAGCTTGCGTGACTACTAATTATAATCCACCTATCTCTATCTGTATAAGCTATAACAATTGTCCCTGACGACGTGCTATGCATCACATAGCTTCTCATCCACCAAATTAACCACCAACTTAATTAATCCTCAACGAGCAATATACTCTGCCAAGCATGCAGAACATTCTAGAAACCTAAATTACCAGTATGTTTTGCTTTTCCTATCGTGCAAGTAACCACCTTCGAGAAAATTCTCACACTTGTCTGAGACAAATGGCAAAGGGGCAACAAGAATTGCCGAGGCAGAATTCAGGGGCAGACATGCCAAAACGCCTAGGTTGCTTTGCTGACCTGATCCCCGGCGAAGTCGACGAGCAGGCCGACCTTGCTCTGCAGGTCCTGGCCGCCGCTGAGCCGGACGCCGTGCCGCACCAGCTGCAGCGTGGTGTAGATGAACGCCAGCAGCCCCACCGCCACGATGTACCTGACGAGCCAGCCGCCGACACGTACGCATACCAAACATTAGTTGATTACGCTCGCACGCCACGCAAGTACGCAAACCACCGCCAGCTTGCGGGGGTCAATGAAGTGCGCGCTCGGCACGGCACGGACAATGGCCGGAGGAGGCGCACCTGTACTCCTCGTAGTGGTCGAACTGCCTCCAGTCGCCGTGCTCGTTGGCGACCATGACGAGGAAGGCGAGCAGGGAGAACGCCCACGCCGCCGCCCGCAGCGCCGACCCGGATTTGTCCAGGAGGTCCTGCCGCCGCCAGCGCCCGACGATCGCGCCCACCGCGCCGCCTCCGCCGGAGCCGTCGGGGGCCCCTCCAGCCGGCGCTCCGGCCTTCTCCACGTCGACGGCGGGAGCGTCGGCCATGGCGTGCGCGCTGGTGGTGGGAACGAACGTACGCGAGGCTTCTTGGGATTTGGAGTGGAGATATGGAATGGAATTGGTTCAGTTCAGTTGGATGGATCGGTTAAACGATCGGTTTGGTGCCTTCTGGCAAGTTATTATACAGCGAGGCGAGGAGAGCAGTGCGCGCCATTTTGGGCCGGCAAAGGATCTTCTGCGCCACCGTGTGAGCCAGGTTACATCAAGAAAATGCAACACAAAGCTTGCCTTGAGGTTTCAGTCATATGCGCCATCAGTCGTGAACCATATACATGTATAAAATGTTGCCGTGGTCGAAGAGACAAACAAGTCATAATGTGTTGCCTACAACTTCACACACATGCCCCCGAAGTACGAAGATCTTTTTTTTTTGAACATCGGCACTTTACGATGGACACGCGTAGGGAGGTGGCGTTGTATGACGCTGTGGTGGCGTCGATTGCAGGCTGACAAAGTCGGTGCATCGGTACCTGCTCTGAAGATGGATTGGTGGAAGACGGTGGCGGCGAGCTCTGTAGCGTGCGCATGCGGTGATCACTGAGAGTGCGCGGGATCGGTGTGTGCCACAGACCCGACAATGTGGTTTGGTTGGGGTCTCTGGCTTTAGATGTTCGGCTATGGTATGAGGTCTGGGTATGCGGCTCAGACAATCTGCACTCCTTAATCAAGTTGATTGAAGTAGCACAGATGATGACGAGATGGTGGCTCAAGACTTATTAATGTATTACTTTGTAAAATCTTGATGAATAGTTAATAAAATGGTTGCATGCATCTCCCTGATGCAGAGGCCGGGGGTCATCCTCCTTTTAGAAAAAATCATACACCATTGAGTCAATAATAGATCGATCATGAACTAATTTTTTTTTACGAAACCTCTCTAGAGGGCCAGGAGCTATGGCATTGCATTATAGAAGAAGAAAGTTGATCCAGTTTGTAAGGGAAACCGAATCGAAAACCTAACAAAGTGGCCTGGTCTATAAGGAAAACTAGGCCGAACTGCACAAGCAACAAAGCCTCGTCGACCACTGTGACCAAAGGCCACAATCGCAACAAAAACACACACCCTGGCTCTGGAGCCGCCAATCTAACATCCCCCACCCGCTCGCGAGCCGTAGCGCCGCACGGCTCGGGCATCGTGTAGCCCTTGCTACACGAGGCGACCGCCCACAGACCACGAAATGTGCGCCAAACATCTGGAGCCTAGCTTTCCTCGTAAACTGGGTCACTTCCAACGGCGGCTCCGGGTCGAGGTGTGTCGGCGTCTTGGGAACGGGGGTCCCCAGACTTGCCTGCCTGCGGCCCACGGCATGGCTCCACCAGCAGCCCTGTACGGCCCATCTTCACCAGCAAACACTCAAGACCCTCGCGACGGGCCAAGCCTCGCGAGGCGGACGGCGCAAGACCTCCTTGGGGGCGGCCTCACCAGGCTGGCTCGCGAGGGGCGGAGAGATCAAGGCAAGGGGCACCTCGCGAGGTTCCTGTGACGCAAGCCATGACGACCGGGGCCAGGCGGGCGCCAGCGCGCGCAGTGTCCTCGTTTCCTCTTCGGTGCTGAAGAGGCAAGCGCAGGCGAGGAGTCCCGAGGCATCAGGCAAAGGTTCCCATATCAGTGCAACGAAACCAAGACCAGCAGGACGACAGGACGGAGGTCACCGTGGAGCCCAAGACGGCGTCACCACCAGAGCCTTTGGCAGGCGAAGACCACCTTTAGTCAGGATAACTTGTACTAGTTATCTCCCTTCAAATTTGGCCGTTGTGGCATCCCTTCCCGCCAGCATTTGGGAAGAGGACCATGGCCTCTATAAATAGGGCTAGCCACCACAGTAGGAGGGAGGGAGGCAACAGATCGGAGGACCATTCAGATCATCCTCATCCACACAAACTCACCAAGCACAAGAGCACCTCTTCTCAGGAGGCTGTTCTTCCCTTGTAACTGTTCATCCTCAGCCCAAGAGGCAATCCACCACACCACACTGGAGTAGGATATTACACCACATCGGTGGCCCGAACCAGTATAAATCTTGTGTCCCTTTATTCTGCGAGTTCGACGCGCTGAGCCTTGAGATCGTGATGAGGGAGAGTGCTTGGGGGAGGAGAGATCTTCGTGCGCACCCCAGTGTTCGAACCTCAAGGGTTTTGCCGGAACCCGAAATCTGACAAGGTGGATCTGGCGCCCGTGCCCCTGGTTGTGTGGACGGCAGTGGCATGGCCGGTGGTGCTTGGGGTGAGGGCGGCGACTCCCTGGATTTTATCGTGGGCTTGCAGCGCGGTGGACTGTCCTCGTGGCAGCCCGGTGAAGTGGTTTTCGCGGTGCTCTCGGCGAGAGTTGCCCGACTTGGTCGATGCCGGTGACGATAGTGATCTGTCACTTCGTTTTTATCTTGATGGCGTTGTCGAGGAGCCCCGTCCCACCTCCAACCAATGGGACATTGTCTTCTGGGCGAGAACCCAGATTTAGTTTGCTGGATCGGATGACGGCGATGTTTTCTTTGACATCGTGTATCCTCCTTGGAGGCGTCATTTTTTTAAGACGAGGTCTTTAGTATTTTCAATCATCACGAACAGAGATAGTATTTTTAGCAGTTCTTTAAACGAATGAAAAACTTTTTTTTGAGACGGAATGGATAACTAAGAGCAACTCCAACGGGGCGACCCAAACGGACACGGATTTTGTCCGTTTTTTGTCCGTTTGGGTCGCCCGTCCGCCTAGCGGACATGAGGTGGACACGCACGGTCTGCGGATGCACCCAACGCGCCGCTCGTGGATGACCCAAAGCGGACAAGCAAGATGCAGATTTCCTACCGGCACCGCCGCGTTCCTCCGTCGCCACAGCCTGCACTGGGAGCATACGAGATCGAGGTGGGCGGGCGGAGTCGACGGCCAGCTCCGACGGCGACCTCCCACCCCTGCTTCCACGCGCCGCCGTCCACGTCGTCGAACTAGATCCGGTGTAGAGGTCCCTGGAGGCGACGGCGGCCGCGGCGGCCTCTGCCGCCACGGAGTCGCGGCGGAGGGCCGGCCTGCGGGGTGAAGCGGGCGCGAGGGCCGGCGGGGGACGGCGCGGTGGACCGGGAGGAGGGGAAGTTTAGGCGGAGGAAGAAGAAGCAGGCGGCGGCGAGCTAGAGGAGGCGGCGGCGAGCTGGAGGACGCGGCGGGAGGAGGAGGAGGAGGCGGAGGCGGGGTGGGGGTCGCGGCCGCCGCCGCCCGAGAAGAGATGCATCGCCGCCGACAGGGAGTTGCTGCTGGTACGGCTGTGGGAGGAGGCGGAGATGGGGTGGGGCCGCGGCTGGGGTGGTTTTCTCGCTCGGTCACTAATATGTGGGTCCAGGGGCGGACACGAGGAAGGCAGCAGACGAGAGCGGACGACGAGAGCGCCCGCTTTTGTCCGCGCGGACCCATTTGTGGCCCATTTTTGCGTTCAGTTTGGGTCGGGAGGGATGACAAGCGGACAGCAGGCGAACACGCGCGTCCGTTTGGGTCGCCCCGTTGGGCCAACTTTTGTGTCCGGATGACTCAAACGGACGAAATGGGTCGCCTCATTGGAGTTGCTCTAACCACAATGTTTGGTTGACTACAAGGTTGTTCGGCCGCAAACGGTCCGGTCAGCGATCCAATGCCCAACGGCAGCCGCCACCAGCTACTACTCCACAAATTAACGCCCTGCCGTTTCAGGAAATTCTAACCCGTAATCTAACGCCCCATGTGATTCCAGCTCCCCGCCGATAACCATTTCCCGTGTAGTATGCCCGATCCACCCGTCCAAGCAAGAACAGCTCAGGAAGCACCACTAAACCGGGCGGGGTCTTAATCGGGGTCCAAAACCCAGCCGTGCAAGCCAACTCTTTTCATTTATCCCTTTCTGCTCCAATCAATCAAAGACAGAACCTTCCAACACACCATGCGGCTGCCAATCACCAGCCACGCATCCCGTCATTCTGCCTCGGAAATAAACTACTCGTGGCAGTAACTATCAAATTCGCTTTCTGACTCGGCGTCCGTGTAGGACATTTGTTCTGCTGGCGTGCCGCTTTAGCGTACTTGCCGGAAAGCGCAGGCACCAGTGGCGTGGCCGAGTGTCTGATGGAGGGTCGCCTTGACATGACACCGACTGATGAAAGCGTCGAGCGCAATCGCTTAAACCCACTGACACACAACTAACCAGCAGAAATGATCACGGCTGGCATTGGACGCTGCGAGAATTCGCGGAATGGAGGACACATGAGTGGTGAGTGATTCCAGATAGGGGCGTTTTTACCTAAGCAAAACAGGAAACCCTACTGAAGAAAATAGAGTGGCAAGGCAAGAGAGATGATGGGTCCAATATTATGTCACATAAGGTTGGAAAGTTTGGCGCAATGAAAACGCCCTATTCACGATAAAAACCACTTTTATTATTTCTTAATGTAGCATCAAGGAGATAAATACAAAATGAGCATACACCCAATCTTTTTATAATTAGGACGCACACAAACGACATCAACGCACACAGAGTAAATTTTACGCAGCAACAAGAAGTCTTACAAGACCAAACATGCCTAAGACAAAGAGGATGGAAGGTCTATCCGAAAACTATACCCCTACCCATGTGGGGTAAAGACATCTCTGTCCACAACAATGCAAACACCCTTTCTGACAAACAGATGTCTTCCATTCATGTTCGGTAAAGAACACGAGCATGTCGTTCAAAAAGTTAAATATGCACCTTTGTCTAGATAATGCCAACTATGTATCATTAGCATACATATATAGATCTGCACATGTGAGCGTTTGTCATATTTGCATAAGAAACCTTGTATTTGATTAAACAAAACTCACAACAGTTATACTTTGCTAAATACAAGGAGTTGCAACCATAATGTGAATACATAAAAAGATCTAAACTTTATTCCACTTGTTCCTCGTATTTTCTGAAAAAGGAATAGTGAAACATCGAGTGAGCCAAATGTAAAATGAAACAATGTACATGAACATATAAAATAGTGTGAATTGTGGATTCATATTTAGGAAAGAAGAGTTACGCGGATTTTGCCAATAAATTTAAGAGAAGACCATGTTCGTCGAGCCTCCACGAGCAAGTCATGGTATCGTACTTTTGGGGTTGAAAGGACATCTTGTCCTAAGTATGTATTGGTGTTAATGACAAATGATTAAAAGGACTATTTTTTAAAGATCTGTGTACAATATTAGTGTAATGGTGATAAGGAAGATGGTTAC
>NC_057796.1:288203126-288226111 GCF_018294505.1 Triticum aestivum
TAATGGAAAAGGGAAAGATGATGATGCTCTCCATGTCTATTCATTTCTCCATGGTTAAGTGGGTCTAGTCACTTTCATAGGACCACCGTATATTAACAAGGGTTCGTTGAAAATCTTGAGAGTAAGGGAGAGAGCTTAAGACATTGTCTTTGTCACCCCAAAGCACTTGTCCTTAACCTATTTTTGAACCCAAAAATCCAAAGCCCATAGATCCAGACTTTGGTCCGAAGTGTGCAGGAGCTAGCTAAAATGAATCCAGGAGGAAAACCCAGAAGTCCAGATTTGGTTCGAATTTTTTTTTCCGCTTTTAAACAATTTGTAGCTCGGTTTGGAGGCAGGTGCTCTAGAAGTCCGGACATCTACATTTTTTTGGAAGGTCCAGACTACACAAGATAGCCCAATTTTTTTCGATAAAGGATGGATTTTATTGACTCAAAATGAAGCATCAAGAGGATACAAACACAATGAGCACATACCCGGCCTCTGCATAGCTAGAATGCACACAACCAACACCAACGCACGCACACAAAAATACGTCGGCAAATAGCAAAGTCATATAAGACCAAAGCTATTTGATTCCACCCAAGCAAACATTTGATCCCCTCCGTTCTTGTTGGAGTCACTGTAGAGCTTCTAAGCTGTGGATTAGCCCCCAAAAAATCGTGAGGGTTTGGAGGCCACTAAGCATCTACCACTTAGTGAAGGGAGCTCGTGCTTTGTGAGCGAGACGCCATGTCGCGTGTTGCTTTGCTTGACCACCATCCTCCCAATGAAAATTAGCACACACCCACCTCCTCCCCAAGGACATGAACTTCAGAATACATCCTTTGGCTCCTGCAAAAAAGAATACATCCTTTGCACCCCTTCACTTTGATTATCCCATTCCCTAAGCTTTATATTGTGTTTATTATTGTGCCTAGCTTGCTTATAATAGCTCATCACTTAGGTGTTCCACTTAGTTGCATTTCTAGAGAACTTATTTAAGCTTAGGGCGGCGCTCTACGCGTGCTCCAGCGAGATCAACAATCTCTATTCGGTGCGA
Organism: Triticum aestivum; assembly: GCF_018294505.1. Lineage (NCBI taxonomy): Eukaryota > Viridiplantae > Streptophyta > Magnoliopsida > Poales > Poaceae > Triticum > Triticum aestivum. Next base: position 288,204,169 of record NC_057796.1, read on the forward strand.
TCCTAGGGAAAATAAGAGGTTGGAGGAGTGTGTACTACCAAGGCAAATATAACAGTGCCCTTGATGGAGAAGGAGGTGTTGTAGGGTGGAACCCTAGATGGAGATCTTTCACGAATTGGAGGGAAATCCCCAAGGACACGAAGAACACGAAGAACACAAGAGAGGGGAAACACTCAAATTAACTAGATCCAATCACACATATGCTAGATCAAAGAACACACAAGAGGTCACAATGATTCAAGGACAACAAAGGAAAGATACAAGGTACTAGTTCATCCCAATCCTATGAGGAATGAGGTCTTGATGGTAGTCTTCCCCAAGAGGAGGTCTTGAATCCACAAGGGGATCTTCTCCTAGGAGGTCATGATCTCCTAGAGGAGTGGGTACAAGGAGCAAAGCTCTCTAATGTCTATCAACTACTTTGCTATCCCCTCTAATGAGCTAGGTGAGGAGTATATATAGGCTAGGGACGAATTGGGGGAAAGAGAGGGGTACAAGGGTCAAAACCCATAGTGCACGCAGGCACTCTCGGAGGGGCCCGGGCACCCAGGGAAAAGTGGCCCGGGCACCCGAAGGGAGATGCGCCAGGGGACCGGGCACTCGGGGTGCGGAGGACTGGGTACCCGGTCCGGTGAGAGGGGCCGCGACCTGGTGGCAGAGGGGGCCGGGCACCCAGTCCAGTTAGAGGGACCGCGACCTGGTGGTGTCGGTGTTAAAACCGGCGGATCTCGGGTAGGGGGTCCCGAACTGTGCGTCTAGGATCGATGGTAACAGGAGACAGGGGACACGATGTTTACCCAGGTTCGGGCCCTCTCTATGGAGGTAATACCCTACTTCCTGCTTGATTGATCTTGATGAATATGAGTGTTACAAGAGTTGATCTACCACGAGATCGTAATGGCTAAACCCTAGAGGTCTAGCCTATGTGAATATGGTAATGAGTATCCGCCTATCCGGACTACGCTCTCCGGTTTATTTAGACACCGGAGAGATCTAGGGTTACATGGAGTCGGTTACATAGAAAGGAATCTTCATAATTGGTCGCCAAGCTTGCCTTCCACGCCAAGTAGAGTCCAACCCGGTCACGGGTACAGTCTTCGGCCTTCATATCTTCACAGCCCATCAGTCCGGCCCACTGATAATAGGCCGGATGCCCGAGGACCCCTTAGTCCAGGACTCCCTCAGTGGCAGAGGGGGCCGGGCACCCGGTCCAGTCAGAGGGGCCGCGGCCTAGTGGCAGAGGGGGCTGGGCACCCAAGGGTGATGGCCGGGGCACCCGGTGCAGGCTGGGGCAACGCCCTGGTGGAGGCCGGGCACCCGGGGGGTGGGGACAGTGCCCAGGCGGGAGGCCGGGCACCCGGGGCCAAATGGGCGGGCACCCGGGTTGTCCAGGGGCCACGCCCATGGGCCGGCCGAAGGCCCGGGCACCCGGGGGTGGAGAAGGCCGGGCACCTAGGGTCCAGAACCTCCGTGGCTTCGTGCTTCTCGCGTCCTTCTTCCATCCCTTCCTTCTCCATGGTCGCTTGTATCTCCGTCCTAGCATCTTCATGATCAACTCCTTGGTACCTAACAAGGCACAACGTTTCTATTTGAGGTAGGACCCGACGCTCATGTGAAACCGAATTAAGTTCGAAGAGGAAAGAGTTAACCTCGGTTTTGATGGTACGTGCGCGAGCTCTCGTCATCGGTCCTCTTAGTGCTTGCGGTGGTGATGGAGCGCCCATGGGGATGCTCGAAGGATGCTCCGCATCATCTCCCCCCCCCCCTTGGGAGAGATCCGTCCATGGATCGTGATCTTCATCACCATGGGAAAGAGATGGTGTCGCAGTGTAGAAGTGGACGACCACCAAGCACTTATCATGTTGAAGCTCGAAATGGGCCCTCTCCAATGTCACACCGTCTTGTGATTCCTTCAAAAGGAGCAAGAACAACAAACACTTGGAAAAACAAATGTGGTTAGCGTTAGTGCAAAACCAAGCATTCAAGAGGTGATTCACCAAACAAGTGTCGGCATCAAGTATAGCATATGGTGTGACAAGGGATTGTGACATGTCATGTAAGCACATAAAGTGAGCAAAATCAAGGACATCATGGAAACAAGCATGTAAATGTGAGGTAGCGATGCAAATATGTGTGTCAAGAGAATAAGCATCTACCTCAACCTCATAGCAAGCATTCACAAATTGCTCAATGAAAGGTCTATGGTAGGCATAAGAATCATTCACAACACCAAATAAGATGAGATGTCTAAACACATGGGTCAAGTGCAAGACAATCCAAGCATAACGTGTATAGGGTGTAGTGAAAATTAAGTGGCACTCAACACAATAGAAGGAGCAATTGTTCAACGTGTGTAAGGCAATCAAGGCAAATATGTAGCAATCAATGGGACATGGCATATGCGATGCACATGACATATCGCGAGCACGAACACAAAACAAGATCATAGTATCATCATAGGAATGGGTCATAGGTGGAACATGGCAATAACAAGCAATATCTCCACCAAGCTTGCAAATACACATACAAGTACTAGAATCAATCATCATGTGTAATGCAAAGCATGGGTCACAAATGCATGGCAAAGGCATAGGAATGAGCATATCATGCAAAGTTAACATGGTAAGATGGGCATATAATATGTAATGGACGATAACCCATAACCATGTGAGAGCCATGTAGAAAGCATGTGCGAAGTCTTTGCGGGAAGAGAGCGTTGGGAAAGACAATCCATGGGTTCCCAAGTCATCATTGCTCTCTAGAGCTCGTTTTGTCAACACGTGGGATTGCGAGGTTGACAAGTATTCATGGGTACCTACACAAAAGAGACACAAACCAAAGAAATTGTGTGCGTGGTAAATGTACACATCATCCATCATGATGTGTATGTGCTCGTGAGAGTTAGCACAAGATAAGCATCACTCAAAGAAATTGGAAACATGGTATATGAACATGTCATCCATCATGAAAGAATAGTTGTTATGTGTAACATGATTGGGATGAAAATCTAGCATACAAGTATATGGCACATCAATAGAATTTTCATTCATGGGGAGCATATGGTGCACACAAGTATTGGGATCATGCAATGGATAGGATGGATCAGAATCTCCTAAAATGTATGAGGAAACTATGGGGGTCTCCTCATTAGCAATAGCGGAAACATCATAAGGAGAAAATGGACAACATCCAAAACAATGCATATTCGAAGCTAGGTGGTCATGGCATGACATATGAGATAAATGATGCAAAGGGAGCATATCAATACCCTCACAAGAAAAACAAATGACAATAACCATGGGCTTGTCATCTATGCCATATGTGCAAATTGGGTTTATTTTAATGGCATATGCATAGTCACTATGAAGAGATTGCAAATATGACATATGGTTGATCTCATGCATAGCATATGACAAGTCAAGCGGATTGTCAAACATGATGTGGCCGAGAGAATTATCACAAGAAATACTATGTAACATGGCATCACAACTAATATACTCCACATGGCAATCATCAAACTCATCATAAATGGGTAAATCATCGCATGGGGAAGTCGAACTAGCATGAAGCATGACAATAGGTGGATCAACATCATGCAAGCAATCAATGTCAAGAATGTCCACTAGTGGTACTAGAGCATCACCTTCACCTATGTTACCTTGTTCATTCCACTCAAGTGGTGTAGGTGAGGTGGCAAAGACCAAATGGTGGTCATCATCTTCATCTTGATGGAACCATGTGTGAGGTGCATCATATTCCACCATGGCCATCGTCTTGTCCATGGGAAGGACGAAGTCGTCGTGGATCGGTGCATCATCATATATGGGACCTATCACCAAATCAGAAGACACAACAGAGGTAGAGGTTAAGTTGTTAGAAATAGAAATGGCCTCACTCTCTCTATGTGGTGGTGTCCCACTCACTCCCTCAAGGTAGGTGCACTCAATGTCACATATGGTGGAGTCAGTCAAATCACTCATGTGGTGGTGGTGGTGGCTCTCCTCACATGAGAATTGGGGCAACTCGTCATATATGGGGCTAGTGGTGAAGACACTCTCACTCTCAATATGGTGGCATAAGTCACTCATGTCATCATACGCCGCCGTGGTCGAAGGGAAACTCCCATGCTCAACCATCTCGTCGCCGTGGATGAAGGCCAAATATGGCACATCATCGCTCTCGTTGTGGATGAAGGCCGAAGATGGCACATCATCACTCTCATCATGGATGAAGGCCGAAGATGGCACATCATCACTCTCTTCATGGATGAAGGCCGAAGATGGCACATCATCACTCTCACCGCCAACGGTGGAAACATCATCTTGGAGCTCAAAGGGCTTGGACATCTCGATGGTACTAGCCTCATGCTCGACGTCTTGGGGTGTGGTCGTCGTGAAGTGAGCTCGGGGGCGAGTAGACTTGGCCTTCTTGAGTTGTTGCTCCGCCTTGAGAGCACCAATGTAGTTGTCGTCGAGGGACTTGTAGTTCTCGAGGAAGATAATCTTGGAGATGTCGTTGTTCAATCCCATCATGAAGTAGAACTTCATCCAAATGGGATCGTCCACACCGGCTCGTCGCAAGTCTTTCTTCATCTCGAGGAAGTACTTGTCGAGGGACTTGGATCCTTGGATGGTGTTCTCCAATTGGCGTTGAAGATGTTCCATGTAGGTGGAAGGCAAAAACTCTCGCCGCATAGCTTTCTTCGTCTTGGGCCAACTCATGTCGAAGGTCTTCGAAGGTGTATGAAGCCACCATGTCGACGCATAGTCGTGGAAGTTACTTGAGGTGCACTTCACTTGGTCTTCAGAAGGGACTTGACATAGCTTGAGGTATTTGTCCATCTTGCGCTCCCACTCGAGATACTCCTCGGGGTCTTGAGTCCCATAGAAAGGAAGCTCGTGGTCGGTGTCGAGGTCGTAGTAGCTCATGGAAGTCGTGGACTTGAGCTTGGGGAGCTTCTCTTGAGCGTAGTCTTGAGGTGCTTGTAGGCGAAGATGCCAAAAGTCCAAAGGCGAAGATGCCAAGGTAGATTGTGAAGTCGTTGAGCGGTTGTTGGTGTTGAGCTCATGACCTTCATGTTTTTGTTGGTGATGGTGTCGATGCCGATGTGACCTTGGCGGAGATGGTAGCTTGGGAGGATGTGCACTAGAGCGTCTTCTCGAAGATGAGGAAGATCTCTTGTAGGACTTGATGAGGACCTTGAGCTCCTCCATTTGAGCATCCATCTTGGCGTCCAAATTTTTCTTCATGGCATCGAACTCATCGTTGTCGTGGAACTTGCCTATCCATCACAAGACTCAAGCAAATGTGAGTGGAAGAAAGGAAAGAACTAGACCAATGTACCTTTCCAATGTTGAAGATGGATCAATGATCACTCAATAATGTATCAAGGAAATAGCACAATTGGTACCGGATCTTGTCAATTCTCACACCTACACAAGTAAGGCTTATGGTGGAGCTCGGTGAGGATAGAGGCACAAAAATTTGATGCAAAATGTTAGCAAGAGTCAATAATGTTGGAAAAGATTCACAAATTCGCAAGTGAAACAAGTAGACCAATAGCAATATGTGGCACATGGAAACACACACACGAATAGATAAATGGGGGATATGACACTAGCACGATTGCTCAATAGGCGGATATGACACTTGTGCACAACCTATAAGATGCAAAGTGTATGAGCTTTCTATCCCAAGTATGCTATTTGGTATGATGTTCTCGGTGTTCTTCTCAAGATGATCCCAGATGATCGGATATGACAATCTTATGTGCAATGTGGTATGATGCTATGGCTATTGCTTACAAGCTCTTTGCTCTGTTTTTCTTTTGCTTAAAAGCTTATTCCTTTTTTTTTGATATGGCCACTATGTGAAATGCACAAACCAAGATAGCAATTTTGTATATGCGGGAACAATCTTGTGACACAAGAGACGATATGATACCAAGATGATACCGATATGATATGGTATGTATGCAATGGAAGGTATGGGTCACTAATGTGCACAAGTAACGTTGCCGGCAATACTCAATGGCTAGTCTCGATAGGCAAGTGACTCAAAATGGGCTAAGGGGTTAACAATGTAATGGCAAGAATGTACAATGATGGGATACCACGGTACCAAGATGATATAGAGGTTACCGTTCTTGCTTACGGTTAGGGTGTCAAATTGGCGAAGCTAGTCGATGTCGAATCCTTGTCGAAGTTGAGCGGTGTTGTTGTCGATATCAAACCGTTCCTAGTTAGCCGAAACACCCTAGGAAACGAAAAAAAACCGCAAACTCAAAATCTCAAAGGAAAATGTCAAATGGTGGTAGCGGAATGCGTTGGTGGTTCCGGAGGTAGCAATGCGGAAGTGGTGGTGGTGCTTGATGACGAAGCAACCGTCCCTAAGTAGCCGAAACACCTTAGGAGACGCAAGTCACCACTCAAGCAACCATAAATGCTAAATGGAGCAAAATGGGTTAGGTTGCGGAAAGATATGTTGGTTTTGCGGGTGATATGGTGGATGGCCTAGGAAAAGATGCGAAAATGCCAAAAAATTATGGAGTCAAATGATGTTGGAACCTATCTAGATGGATGGGGGATGTCAATAGCTACTCAACAAGCTAAAGAACGTCAAAATCGGACTTCGGGAGTGAAAGTTATGGCCGAAATGAGCTAAAGAACACAAGAGAGGGGAAACACTCAAATTAACTAGATCCAATCACACATATGCTAGATCCAAGAACACACAAGAGGTCATAATGATTCAAGGACAACAAAGGAAAGATACAAGGTACTATTTCATCCCAATCCTATGAGGAATGAGGTCTTGATGGTAGTCTTCCCCAAGAGGAGGTCTTGAATCCACAAGGGGATCTTCTCCTAGGAGGTCATGATCTCCTAGAGGAGTGGGTACAAGGAGCAAATCTCTCTAATGTCTATCAACTACTTTGCTATCCCCTCTAATGAGCTAGGTGAGGAGTATATATAGGCTAGGGACGAATTGGGGGAAAGAGAGGGGTACAAGGGTCAAAACCCATAGTGCACGCAGGCACTCTCGGAGGGGTCCGGGCACCCGGGGAAAAGTGGCCCGGGCACCCGGAGGGAGATGCGCCAGGGGGACCGTGTTGGGGAACACAGTAATTTTAAAAAAATTCCTACAATCACGCAAGATCTATCTAGGAGATGCATAGCAACGAGAGGGGAGAGTGTGTCCACGTACCCTCGTAGACCGAAAGTGGAAGCGTTTAGTCACGCGGTTGATGTAGTCGAACTTCTTCGCGATCCAACCGATCCAAGTACCGAACGTACGGCACCTCCGCGTTCAGCACACGTTCAGCTCGATGACGTCCCTCGTACTCTTGATCCAGTTGAGGCCGAGGGAGAGTTCCGTCAGCATGACGGCGTGGCGACGGTGATGATGATGTTACCGGCGCAGGGCTTCGCCTAAGCACTACGGCGATATGATCGAGGTGTGTAACTGTGGAGGGGGGCACCGCACACGGCGAAAAGATAAACTTGTGTGTGTTCTAGGGTGCCCCCTGCCCCCGTATATAAAGGAGGGAGGGGGAGGCCAGCCGGCCCCTAGAGGCGCGCCCCAAGGAGAGGAGTCCTACTAGGACTCCAAGTCCTAGTAGGATTCGACTTGGTGGAAGGGGGGAAGAAGGAAGGAGAGGGAGAGGGAAAGAGGGGCCGCGCCCCCCCTCCCCTAGTCCTATTCAGACTCCCCTTGGGGGCGCTGAGGGAGTCCTGGATTAGGGGGTCCTCGGACAGCCGAACTATATCCTTTGGCCGGACTGTTGGACTATGAAGATACAAGATTGAAGACTTCGTCCCGTGTCCGGATGGGAGTCTCCTTGGCGTGGAAGGCAAGCTTGGCAATACGGATATGTAGATCTCCTCCCTTGTAACCGACTCTGTGTAACCCTAGCCCCCTCCGGTGTCTATATAAACCGGAGGGTTTAGTCTGTAGGACAACAACAATCATACCATAGGCTAGCTTCTAGGGTTTAGCCTTTACGATCTCGTGGTAGATCAACTCTTGTAATACTCATATCATCAAGATCAATCAAGCAGGAAGTAGGGTATTACCTCCATCGAGAGGGCCCGAACCTGGGTAAACATTGTGTCCCCCGCCTCCTGTTACCATCCGCCTTAGACGCACAGTTCGAGACCCCCTACCCGAGATCCGCCGGTTTTGACACCGACATTGGTGCTTTCATTGAGAGCTCCACTGTGCCGTCATCATAAGGCTGGATGGCTCGCCTCGTTGTCAAGGATAACGTCACTTCTGGGGGAGCCCTGGCTGTAGGCCAAACTCTCCGACTAGGCGGTTTCGTCATGACCGCCTGTTCGGCCGCTGCGCCGACGATGACTTCTCGGGTAATCGAAAACAGCCTCCACGTCAGCGCGGGACTCGCCGAGCAGTTGGATCCAATAGAACTCTCTTGTTTGAACAAGCTCTTGGATCGCATCGCCGCTTTGGGAGTCGCTACAGACTATGATCAGATCGGGCTTAAACCCGACCAAAGGGAGGTTAACTCCCCGCCGGTCACCCATCAGATAGCGGTGGTGGAGGAGCAATGCGGCGATTCTTCCTCTGTCTTGAGGACAAACTATGTCTGGATTCCCGAGCTCTCTGAGCCGGATACCCGTCTACGGGAGGACATCGCCCAAACCCTGAACCTAGAATCAGGCAGCGGGCCAGACCTATCAGACAACATCCCGGAGCCCGAACTTCCAAGATCGGAAACTCCTCCGCCCATGGGTCTCAGATCGGGTCAAGGTTCGGACTTAAATCCACCCACCCACCCAGATATAAACGATCTTTCCCACATTAGACAAGAGCCCCAGGAGACAATACACCACTATTGGGCCAGATTCCTCCTTGTAATGAACAAGGTCAAGGACTATCGCGAGGAAGACGCAATTTCATTCTTTTGCAATAATTGCACGGACAAGGGAATCCTCAACGCCATAAGTCGCCGTGACATAGCACACTTCGCTGACTTGGCGGCCATAGTACGAAAGTACTGTGCGATGGAAAGTGCCTGGAAAACCCAAACAAAATTTTGGGATGCTCCGGCTCTGACAAAACCCCCAGTCCGAACTAAAAGGGTGCACTCTCGTAAGTCGCTCGACCCAATTACAAAGAAGCAAAAGCCCACTACAGGGCGTGGAACCGTATTGGAGGGATGGCTTAATGGGCCATGCAAAATTCACAGTACAACGGATACCATACCAACACACAGCCTTAGAGCATGTTGGGTACTCAGGCAGGTGGCCAAGAGCGGTGATGATCTCCTCATTAAAAATACCGCAGATCACCATCCCGTGGATAACAACAATACAGTATTGACAGTCTTCGAGACCTTCGCCTCAAATAATAGGCAAAAGCGAGCAATCCGCAGCCTTGCCGAAGTCTACCATGTGGCAGCAATAAATCCATGGAGCGACACGGCTATCACCTTCAATGCCAGTGACGAACCTAAATTCCTAACAGTCCGAGCACCAGCCGCTTTGGTCCTTAGTCCAATTGTGGACGGCTTTCGGCTTAATAAAGTGCTCATGGACGGCGGCAGCGGATTAAACCTCATCTATGAGGAAACTCTTCAAAAAATGGAAATAGACAGAAACCGCATTGAGCAAAGCAGCACGACCTTCAGAGGAATCATCCCTAGTCGGGAGGCACGATGCGCTGGGAAAATCACACTAGATGTGGTATTCGGCACGCCGGAGAATTATAGGTCCGAAGAAATCACATTCCAAGTGGCCCCGTTCAGTAGCGGATACCACGCCCTTCTAGGGCGGGAGGCATTCACGATCTTCCAAGCCATACCCCATTATGGGTACATGAAGCTCAAAATGCCCGGGCCCAATGGAATCATCACTCTAGCTAGTGATCCGGACATAGCACTCCGCGCTGAAAACAAAACAGCCGCACTAGCCCTCGAGGCATTATCCGAAGCCCTCGCGGCCGAGGAATTAACTGCGCTGCGCTCCACAGTGGACATGGACGACGTGATACTCGACAAAAGATCCAAGTCCACCTCTTTTAAACCAGCGGATGAAATAGTCAAATTCCAAGTCTACCCAACGGACCCTACAAAAACAGCATCCATCGGGGCACAGTTAAACCCCACTGTAGACACCGCACTACGGGAGTTCCTGCGCGAGAATTGGGACATATTCGCCTGGCATCCTTCAGACATGCCAGGAATCCCACGCAGGCTGGCCGAGCATAGCCTTAACATTCTAAAGGGATTCAAGCCGGTCAAGCAGACTCTTCGGCCTTTCTCTGAACCTAAGCGACAAGCCATGGGAGTGGAGCTAGCCAAGTTACTGGAGGCCGGATTCATTAGAGAAATAAAACATCCGGACTGGCTAGCAAACCTGGTGATGGTACCAAAGAAGGGTAAATCCTGGCGCCTATGTGTCGATTTCAAGGACCTTAACAAGGCTTGCCCCAAGGATCCCTTCCCCCTCCCCCGCATCAATCAAATTATCGATGCTACTGCAGGACACGACTCATTGTGTTTCCTCGACGCATACTCCGGATACCATCAAATTAAGATGGCGGAGTCCGACCAAGCCGCAACAGCATTTATCACCCCATACGACCCCTTCTGTTTTAACACCATGCCTTTCGGTCTTAAGAACGCCGGTGCAACGTATCAATGCATGATTCAGACATGCCTGGGAAAACAGATCGGCAAAACAGTGGAGGCATACGTAGACGATGTGGTCGTTAAAACCAAACACGTCGAATCCTTAGTAGATGACTTGAGGCTCACGTTCGACAATCTCCGAACATACGACATCAAGCTCAATTCGGAAAAATGCGTTTTCGGCGTGCCCGCCGGAAAGCTCCTGGGCTTCATCGTCTCCAGTAGAGGAATTGAAGCAAATCCGGCTAAAATCCGAGCTCTGTCATAGTTGGCTATCCCAACTGACCTCAAGCAAATTCAGAAATTAACTGGATGCGTGGCGGCCTTAAGCCGCTTTATCTCCCGATTAGGAGAAAAGGCACTACCCCTTTATCGCCTTCTTCGGCGCACCGAACACTTCGAGTGGACGGATGCGGCCATGGCCAGATTGGAAGAAATAAAAGCCATCCTGGCCACCAACCCAATCTTGGCCGCGCCAAATGTCGGCGAACCAATGCTGTTATATATAGCGGCAACTCACCAAGTTGTAAGCGCAGTGCTCGTCGTCGAACGAGAGATGGACGGACATAAATTCCCACTTCAAAAGCCGGTATACTATGTATCCACTGTCCTCACTCCATGCAAATCATGGTACCCACATTATCAAAAGATAGCATACGCGGTATTTATGGCATCCCGGAAATTGCGAGACTACTTTCAAGAGTGTTCAATTACGGTGGCCTCGGAAGTACCACTCAACGACATAATAAACAACCGCGATGCCACGGGCCGGATTGCCAAATGGGCTATCGAGCTCCTCCCATTCGACATAACATATAGACCACGGCGAGCCATTAAGTCGCAAGTACTGGCCGATTTTGTCGCCGAGTGGACAGAAGCTGAACTCCCTAAAGAATACGGTGCGTACTCCAATTGGACCATGCACTTCGACGGCTCTAAAATGCTGGCTGGTCTGGGGGCTGGCGTCGTCCTGACGTCCCCCACCGGAGATACAGTCCAATACGTACTCCAAATACTATACACAGACTCCAACAACGCAGCCGAATACGAGGCCCTGTTACATGGTCTCCGGATGGAAGTTTCCATGGGCATTCAATGCCTGGAGGTGCGTGGGGACTCGAACCTCGCAATATCCCAAATAAATGGAGACTTCGACGCCAAGGATCCAAAAATGGCGGCTTATCGCAACGCCGTCCTCAAAATGTCAGCTCGGTTCGAGGGGCTTGAATTCCACCATGTGGCTCGGGAAAACAATCAGGCGGCGGATATCCTCGCCCGTATCGGCACTAAGCGCGACCCTGTCCCACCTAACATCTTCTTGGAAAGGCTGTTTAAGCCATCCGTGGTATGGGAAGGGGACACCGATAACAATAGTCCGGACCCAGCCACAACACCAGATACCGAACACTCTGACACAATCGGAGGCTCTGCCACTGAAATAACACCTTCAGCCCACGTGATAATGGCCATCATCGCCCCGTGGACAGAACCATTCCTGGCCTACCTAACCAGGCAGGAACTACCCGAGGACCAAAATGAGGCACGCTACATAGTGCGGCGGTCTAAAGCCTACAAGGTCCACGAGGGAGAGCTTTATAAGAAAAGCACTACCGGAGTCCTTCAAAGGTGCATCTCCGAAGAGGAAGGGCGGAAGCTTTTGGCAGAAATCCATGCTGGACTCGACGGCCACCACGCCGCAGCCCGGGCCCTTGTAAGCAAGGCCTTCTGTACAGGTTTCTATTGGCCGACGGCCCGAGCAGACGCACAGGACCTTGTTCAACGTTGTGTCGGTTGCCAGCTTTTTGCAAACCAAAGCCATATGCCGCCTACCGCTCTCCAAACAATCCCCATTACTTGGCCCTTTGCGGTCTGGGGGCTTGATATGGTCGGACCCCTCAAAGGGGGAACCCATAAGAAAAAATACCTATTGGTCATGATGGACAAATTCACCAAATGGATAGCAGCCATACCAGTCAAAACGGCTGAATCCGGACCAGTGATAGACTTCATATCTGGGGTTGTACACTGTTATGACATCCCCCACAGCATCATCACCGACAACGGCTCGAACTTTACAGCCGACGAGGTAAAACTGTGGTGCAGCAACATGGGCATCAAGCTCGATTATGCTTCTGTCTATCACCCGCAAACTAACGGTCAAGTCGAGCGAGCAAATGGTCTTATCATGAGCGGCAGTAAACCCAGATTAGTGCGGTCCTTAAAGGAATCAAACACGCACTGGGTAGAGGAGCTCGACTCCGTACTATGGGGGCTGCGGACCACGCCGAATCGCACTACCGGATACACACCATTTTTATGGTGTACGGCGCAGAGGCGGTACTGCCCTGCGACATAATTCATGACTCACCTCGAGTGCGCATGTATGAAGAAAAAGAGGCCGAGCTCGATCGGTAGGACAGTTTGGACGCCCTGGAGGAGGAGCGTGACGTGGCAAAAGCCTGTTCCGCATTCTATCAGCAACAGGCTCGAAGGTATCAAAGCAGAGAAGTACGGGCCAAAACTTATAACATTGGTGAACTCGTTCTACGCCTACCGGAGAAGAAAAAGAACAAGCTCAAGCCCAAATGGGAAGGTCCCTTCATTATTGACTAGGTTCTGACCGGTGGAGCGTACCGTCTGCGGGATGCATCGGATAATCGACTCGAGCCAAACCCATGGAACGCAGCCAAACTCCGAAGGTTCTACGCCTAGTGCCGGACTCTATGTTCGTCTCCTTACCTCCATCAATTTTTTACATATCCGTTATCTGTCTTTTCTCCCTTTCCTTTTTTTCCTTTTCTTCAAGACCTTAAAAGGATAAATTGTGTCTTGACCACACAATCTTGACGCGCTAACCGCGCTCATTATACCTGGGGGCTTCTTATACAGAAGCTTAATATAACTATTTTCCGGGCTTTATGCCCCACACATGTGTTATTCTTCCACATGTAACTTTTTTCGCCATTATATGCATCGATATGACTTAAGTTTTGGCCAAGCTGGGTTGCCTGGCTCTTGTGTTTATGCCCTACGTTCCCGTTAATTTGGCTAGGGCATAAGGGGAGCACCTCTGCGATCGTTACTGCCGGGTTAGCCGGATGTGTACCTCAGACTGGGTGAAGCCGAAAGCTAGCGTTCTTAAGGGAATACTCGGTCGGTGAACAAAAGATGACTTTTATTTATTTTAATACATGCCCCCAGATGTTTATAGCATGCGTCTCTTTTCGCAGTTCAGACATGCACATTAGGGCATGCGTACCCAGGGAAAGGAACCCTTAACGGAACTATTCTCCCTGGAAGATGTTTCTTACTATCCATGTAATATAACATAGCTAGTTGGGTACTTGTCTGTTCAAGCACTTATGACCCCTACGCCTGGTCTCCACGCGTACCCCAGTTTTTACATAACTGAGCGGGTATCCGGATACACTCCAGACTATTGGGTCGAGAGGTCGAAGCGAAAAGGTCCGCCATGAAAAATGATTTACAATCCGGCTAGGGACAATATATGTCACTTGAAGTACACAGTCACTTAGACTAACTAAATTCTTCTTCTATACCATCCAACAGGCTGTCTAGCCTACAATCCTGTTGGGAATACTTTCCGGCTAATTCTACTTGGTCATACACCAAACTGACGGGGATCTCCTTCCCGTCAGGCCCCACAGGTCCGACCTCGGCCATGTGGTTAGGGTCAGCCTTGGTATACCGCGTCTTCACCATGGCCCAGGCTTCCCTCGCACCTTGTCGGCAGGCTGATATCTTCCATAATCGGAAGCACCGCCGCGCTCCCTTGAGATTCTCTACAAGCTCCCCCATGCCCCCTGGCAGGGAGACGGATGGCCACAAGGCTTGGGAAATGCCCTGCATCACCTGCCGAACTTGTTCGTGCAGTTGTGAGAGCTCTGGCAGAAGATCACCCGCGGACCCGGACATCTCCTCCTCGGGACGACCCGTCAGCATACCTGCAGATATAAATCTGTTAGCTGGTTTCTTCGCCGAACTCTTTAAAAGTTTGTTCAAGCACTTACTGAAAATGCCGCGTCGAAGCCTCTTATTCTCCTTTACGGAGTCAGCAAGCTGGGCCCGAACATCCTTCAGTTCCACGCCCAGCTGGATATTGGCATCTTGGAGATTGTTTTTCTCCTGCCTAACCTTTTTAAGCACGCACTCACTAGCCTTTAGCTGTCGTTGGGCATGCGGCTCGTTCCCTATCACGACCTCTGGATTCACTCCGGAGTCATCTGCAGAATCTATTGTTAGATTTGCATGCATGCCGCATACTATCTGGTACCTGTCATTCTTTACAATAGAGACAAGTGTTACCAGAGGGGGCCTTCTCAGACTCCTTCCGCACGGCAACTGCGGCCCGTAGCTGGGCTTTGCACTCTTCCAGCTCTTGAGACAACTGGGTATTCTTCTCTATAAGAACCTGCACAAATAATGATCCTTAAATCAGTTGTGTCAACTGTTTCAAGTCTCAGGGGCTACTAATATATATAATCATCAGATTTTCTTACCCGTATATCCTTTACATACTGGTCCGTGGCTCTGGCAAGACCATTTTGAGCAGCACGGATATACGTGTATCCTGAGTTGAAGGCATCAAACGCCTCTTGGGAGAAACAAGCGTCACGGAGTACGGCCTGGCGACGCCTGTGATTCATGGCGCTCTCCACTTCGGAATTTGTAGCGGATAGTCTATCTGCATCCTCTGTAGGAGGAGCATCCGGCGTTCGCCCCGTGTTAGCTTCCGCCTCTATGTCCGGCCTTGGAGCCCGACTGGTGGAGGCGTGATCGGCAACCTCTCCAGATATAGTCCGGCGAGCGTTTTTCCTACTAGGAAACATGGACGTTATTATATTTTAAAAGACGACAACCACGGAGCGAGGTTCTGTATCATACCTTTGTGACGGCGTCTCAGTCCTGACCGCCTTCCTTTTTAGCCTACCCGGCTTCGGTGCCCCTTGTTAGCGAGTCACTGCGGGTTCGGCATGGCGTCCCGAGGGCCTTCCCTGTAAGACACCATATGTGTACGGTAGGTGAAGTGCATAAAAGGGGATCCTTCTCGGAAGTCGGGACTCCGGTTTTACTTACATGCGATGCAGGGAGTAGCCCATGATAGTCGGCTATGATGGCCACCATGGCATCATCGCAGCTCAATTGATAGAATGTCCTGTCGATCAGCTCCACAAATATGACCGGATCCTCTTCGAGTCCGGGATCGAGGGCCCGGTCGGGGTCCTCCGGTTGTGGAGGCGGGCTGTGGACCTCCCTTACAGCTTTTCGCAGTTCCTGCCATGAAATGGCAAGGTAAGTACTTATGACGAAGAATGCGGGAAGGTTGGGAGTAAAAGGTGACAGCTCACCCAGCTCGGAGGGTTGTACATGGAGAATCCATCCCGTGGCTTAATGCGGATGAACTCCTCTTCCTCTCCCTTGTACAAATCGGACAGGATTTTTGCTAGAGCAGCAACTGAGTCCGGTCCCTTATGCCCGCAGCGGGTGGCATCATCTTCCCTGTTAAAGTGCCACATGGGGTGCCCTCGATATTGAAGTGGCTGTACCCCCCGTGTTATACATATTGCCATAACCTCGATTATTGTCAATCCTGATTGAGCCAGCATTTTTATCCGGCCCATCAGGTAAAGGACTTCTCCGTTATCTTCCTCCTGAGGGCTCCGAGGGCGCCAGCTGCGGCGTTTCTTCAGGGGAGCGTTGTCGAACTCAGGGAGGCCCATCCGAATAGGGTCCGGAAGGGGGACGTCCTCCATATAAAACCACTCCGAAGGCCAGTCCTCGGATGTCTTCTTCGGAGTACCGGACAGGTATGCAGTCCCGGGGATGCGCCATATTTCGGCTCCGCCCACTTGGTACAGTGACCCCTCCTGTGTACGGGGTACGAGGCAGAATAACCTCTTCCATAGCTCGAAATGAGCTTCGCAGCTCAGAAACAGCTCGCAAAGGGCGACATAGCCAGCAAAGTGTAATATGGAGGCGGGAGTGAAATTATGCAGCTGGAGGCCATAGAACTCCAGGAGCCCGCGGAGGAACGGATGAATTGGAAATCCAAGCCCTCTTAATAAGTAAGGGACGAGGCATACCCGCTCCCCCATGGATGGGCTGGGAAAGATCTCCGCTTGCTCCCCGCCGTTATAGGTGGCGATCCTGGCTCAAACGGGGACCATATACGCTGGAGGGAGAAACCCCTGGGTCTGTAACTCTACTAATTGGCTATGAGGGATGGAACACTTCTTCCAATTGCTGGGCTTAGGGCTACGGGAGCGAGAGGAGGAGCTACGATGACCGGCCATGTTGGAATGGATTTTTTCCCGGGCGCGTTCCGATGGATACTCGTTGTGGGAGGATGGTGTGATCTGGATCTGAGAATCCCCGTCTCTTTAATAGACGATTTACCCACATGGCTAGGGTGGCAATTGTAAAGATGCCCCGACTTCTCGCATTCGCTCGGCGCGTGGAGAATATCCGTTATTAGGCGCGGAAGCCAAGGAGTGCAATATTTATGGGAAGCCGGACACTACTCAAACAAGTATTCAGAATTTGGAGAAGAACCCGCCTTGCAATGCCCAAGACTATCTGCGCCCCGGACTCATCGCCATTGAAGCCTGGTTCGGGGGCTACTGAGGGAGTCCTGGATTAGGGGGTCCTCGGACAGTCGGACTATATCCTTTGGCCGGACTATTGGACTATGAAGATAGAAGATTGAAGACTTCGTCCCGTGTCCGGATGGGACTCTCCTTGGCATGGAAGGCAAGCTTGGCAATACGGATATGTAGATCTCCTCCCTTGTAACCAACTCTGTGTAACCCTAGCCCCCTCCGGTGTCTATATAAACCAGAGGGTTTAGTCCGTAGGACAACAACAATCATACCATAGGCTAGCTTCTAGGGTTTAGCCTTTACGATCTCGTGGTAGATCAACTCTTGTAATACTCATATCATCAAGATCAATCAAGCAGGAAGTAGGGTATTACCTCCATCGAGAGGGCCCGAACCTGGGTAAACATTGTGTCCCCCGCCTCCTGTTACCATTCGCCTTAGACGCACAGTTCGGGACCCCCTACCCGAGATCCGCCGGTTTTGACACCGACAGGCGCCACCTCCTGGCTGCTGCCCTCTCTCTCCCCTAAGGCCCACTAAGGCCCATTACTTCCCCGGGGGGTTCCGGTAACCCCTCCGGCACTCCGGTTTTACCCGAAACTATCCGGAACACTTCCGGTGTCCTAATAACATGGTCCAATATATCAATCTTTATGTCTCGACCATTTCAAGACTCGTCATGTCCGTGATCTCATCCGGGACTTCGAACAACCTTCGGTCATCAAATCACATAAACTCATAATACAAATCATCATCGAACGTTAAGCGTGCGGGCCCTACGGGTTCGAGAACTATGTAGACATGACCGAGACACATCTCCGATCAATAACCAATAGCGGAACCTGGATGCTCATATTGGCTCCTACATATTCTACGAAGATCTTTATCGGTCAAACCGCATAAAAACATACGTTGTTCCCTTTGTCATCGGTATATGTAACACCCCGGTGTAATGATGCTACAGTAATCCCTGAGATCAAGCTAATCATTTTGCTATAACAGTGCTTAGTCACTTTAATCAATATTCCATTTCAAATTCCACTTGAATTCAATTTCAATTTCTGAGTGAAATTCAAAATTGCTCAAACATGAAAACTAAAATGTTCATCATGTGCCAAATAATCCACAACTAATATTGGTGGTGAACCAACATTTTTGCAAAGGGTTTAAGTGGCCTAAACTACTTAAAACAGTGACCTAAGCAATAAATTAAATGCCTTTTTAATTTATAAAATTGGCAAACTACTTCAAAAGTCTCACAATATTTTTGTGGCAGTGCACTTTGATTCTTTGAAATTGTTTTGGCCAGTGGCTTAATATTGCAAAGTCATTATTGGCTAAAAAGAAAAGGCAAAAGCTGCTGGAAAAAGAAAAAAAAAACAAAAAAAGAATAAAGAGAAGCCCCTGCCTCCCTGGGCCTTAGCCCATTGCACTGGCCGGCCCACCTTACCCCGGGTCGCCTTCCCTTTTTGACCGACCCCGTCGCTACAGGGGCGCGGTCGCCCCGGACCGCCTCGCCGTCGACGACGAGGGGGAGGATAAGGCCTCCACGCCCCCGGCGCCTCGGGCCATTCTCCCACTGCGCCCCATTCGTCTCTCCGTCTCGTCCTCTGGGCTCGCCGACGTCGGCCACTTCTTCCTCGACCATGTACGAGGGACGAGGAGCCCTGCATCGCTGGCAGGCCACCTTCTTCCTCCTCGGATCCCGACGCACCGCCGCCGCCGATCCGCTCCGCTCTGCTGCACCTAACCCGTCGAGGGCTTTTCCTAGCCGCTCAGTGAGCTTTCCCCTCTCTTCCTCTCCCTCTGGCCGCCTGCTTTTTGCTGTAGCTTGCGATCGACGCAGCCGTGTCATAGCCGGAGCTTTGCTCCGCTGTTGAACTCGTCGCCGGCACTATGGTGGCTGTCGTGGTCACCCGAGGCCACCATCGTGCTCCTGGTGCTGCCAGGAGCACAACGCACACACGCACACCCCCCTCACGTGCCCCCTAGCGCCGCCCCGACGAGTCCCGACGCCGGCCGCCGCTCGCGAGCTCGCCGCCGTCGCCATAGTGCCCCTCGGCGGCCGTCACCACCACCAGTTGTCGCTGCTCGACTCGTGTGTCCGAACGCACCATCGCACGCGCTCTCTGGCGCCTCGTAGCGCGATTCCGACGAGGTCCCAAACGCCACCACCGCCTCCACTCGTCGCCGGCGCCGTTTCCGGCAGCTCTAGCTCCGGCCAGCCTCACCACGCGACGCGGCGGGCTCTCCCCGTTCGAACACGCCCGCCCGTGCCCATTTTGGCCGCCGAACGACGAATCCCGATGCATGGCCGCGTCCTCCGCCGTGTATTTGGTCGCCGGAGTTAGCTCCGGCACCACCGCTGACCTGGCCGGCCGGGGCCACACCCTCGGTCGCTGACCCGTGGGCCCCTGGGGCCTAGCTGTCCTGTTGACTTTGGTCAACTGCTGACTGGGCAGGCCTCAGCCACTGACGTGCGGGCCCCACCGCTTATTCCTCTAACTAAAATGTTTTAATAATTAAAACTAATTAGATTAGCTAATTAGTCTATGGCAGGTGGGGTCCAGTAGCTAATTAACCTAGATTAGTTAGTTTAATACACTGTTAGACTAACAGAGGCTGACATGTGGGTCCTACTGGACCCACATGCCAGGTTTGACCTGGTCAACCGCCCTGCTGACTGCTGATGTCACTGTGACGTCATGCTGACGCAGTAAACCCTTATGTTAATTTATTTAATTCCAGAAAATGTTTAAAACTTTGAAAATTCATAGTAATTAAACCGTAACTCCGATGAAAATGTTTTCTACATGAAAGTTGCTCAAAAACATCCAACGTTTCCGAATACACGGTCCGTTCATCTGCCACATGCCCCTAGCATGCTGAACATGGAATATTCCCCCTCCGGTCATCTGTCTGACATAGGTCCGGGACCGGGAATACATTCCCGGTTGCCCACCTCACGATGGCGACTCTCACCTCCCACCTCCCACCCCGTGGAGACTCCCATGGCGATCCTAGGGCTTAACCCTACGATCTCCCTCCAGCGACCCCTATGGATGGCCTCCTCCATTGGGACTTCTCCCCCGCCTTAAGGTCGAGGCACAGGTGCGTGCACGGTTTGGATCTACGGTTCACTACGTCCCTAACCCCGGCTTCAAGGAGTTCTTTCTTGAGGTTTCTTTCTCCTCGGCTTCCTTTCCCCTCTCGGTGGAGTCTGTTGGTTTGGCTCTCCAATCTTGTATTGGAGGGATCAGTGATTGTAGCGACCAGACCTCAAACAGTCTGTGCTGCTCTGCACCAGTGTCATCCCTGGATCAGTAATGCTGACACGCACAGTACAAATGGAGGATTTATAACAGAGTAGCAATCACACACTTATTACAACGAGTATCTCAAACGAGAATAAGTATGACAAATATGGCTTAAGGCCATCTAAATACGATAACAGCGGAAGACTTGGAAGATAAGTGAGTCCATCAACTCCAACGGCATCACTGAGTATAAGACCACGACCTAAGGCACCTTACTCGTCGTCTGAAAAGTCTGCAACATGAAACGTTGCAGCCCGAAACGGGTCAGCACATGGAATATGCTGGCAATGTAACACATAGAGAGTAATGAACATAATAATGCTATACTACATCCATATATGGCTGGTAGAAAGCTCTATGGTTACAGTTTTGCGAAAAGCCAATTTTTCCCTACTGCAAAGGAATAAATTTTATTTAACTATCATGGTGGTTGTTAAACATTGAGAATGGTTGAAAGCATTCTCAATCCCAATTAAGTATCATCATTAACCCAACAAAATTAATTAAAGTAACATGGTGATGAGATTCACATGATAATCCAAGTACTAGATACTCAAGATGTCCATAACCGGGGACACGGCTAACCATGATTAGATTGTACACTCTGCAGAGGTTTGTGCACTTTTCCCCACAAGACTCGATCGCCTCCGCTTGATTCTCGCACTACATGATGTTTGAGAAACGGATGACCGAGACACAGTCTTTCAGAAGCGTTAACTCTCTACTCCGGGTAGACAGTACCACCTACATCCCCTACATCTGCTAGTCTACCTCTTCAAGAGCTCACACAACTTAATCAACTATGCTAGAGCCCATAATAGCTTGTGGCTGCACACGGAAGTTTCTAGCATGAATAATCTCATGATCCCTTTGAGCCTGGGTGGCGGTCCTTAGAAAAACAGGCAATCCTGGAATACCCAGGTACCTCAATCCACCCAGATGTGAGTTTTAGTTGCCACCTTAAGTTTAACCATATATTAACAATCTCACTTCTGTCATGGATACACTCAAACCCAATCCACGTCTACTAGCATAGCATAGCAATATAAGTAAACTTGTTTGAGTAGGTTAAACGGAAAGAGAATTTCGAGATGAAACTCTAGGCGCTTGAATCGCCTGATTCCGATAAACGAGCGAAAAGATAAACCAGAACGAAAATCTGATCAGAAATCGCGATCTGGAATAATCGCGGAAAAACTGACGAACAGTTAAACGAACGAACGTTCGTTAGCTGCGACAAACCGACGAACACGTTCGTTAAAATGAACGGATCGGTGAACGTTCACTAATTAACTAAACCGAAAAAATAAACCGATCTATAAAAA
Organism: Triticum aestivum; assembly: GCF_018294505.1. Lineage (NCBI taxonomy): Eukaryota > Viridiplantae > Streptophyta > Magnoliopsida > Poales > Poaceae > Triticum > Triticum aestivum. The sequence goes on from NC_057796.1 coordinate 288,226,082, forward strand.
AACTAGGGTTTCGAAAAAAATAAACCGAAC